>NC_074692.1:24488169-24788169 GCF_029448725.1 Salvelinus fontinalis | reverse complement strand
AGAAATAGAAAGGAGTTCTATTTTAGCCCTTGGCATCGCAGACGCTCGTTGGCGCGCAATAATTGAATAACTTGGATTTCTAAAATAATTTTGTGTCGCTTTTGCATTTCAGGTAAAATAACAACTCAATATTTATATCCCAGGACAAATTAGCTAGCAACAGCAAGCTAGCTAAATAGGACAAATTAGCTAGCAAGTGGAAGCTAACTAGCTAAATTGCCATACATGTTTAATGCTTTTTGACCTGTCCCCATTTAATGTCATTGGTTCAGAGTTTGTTTTGATATTTTAACCTGCGTGTCGTGATCGCGTTTGGTGTAGGGGGACAAAATACATTTATGCACGATGGCGCACGCGCACAGCCGGTTTGAGTTCCGTGTAACGGTCAAACACGGAAATGGTTACAATCGTTTTTTCACCATTAAATGTTTCCCATTGGGAATTTTAGAACCACTTAAAACAATATCTGTTTCATGTAGGCTTGCCCTGGTGTGGTGTTTTGATAACCATTTACATCTCTCCCGGCAAGGTGACTTTTATCAATATATTCGGCTCTATTTACACTCAGATTGTAAAATGCTAATTAGCATCAAAGTAGATATCATGCAAGACTACAAATCCCTACAAGTTCCTGCACGTATCTCTAGCTGACACCTAGCTAGCTACCTTGATCCAAAACGAAAGATATATGTTGAATATTTTCATTTACTGTTCCATATTTTATTTAACTAATATTTGTTGCCTTATATATCCATTTGGTCCTGACTTGTACAGAATGCTATTCTTGTGGCAGTCAGATATTTACAATGCACTATGAATACTAGACTAGTTTTTTGCAAAGAAGCTAGTTTCCTACACTATATATACAAAAGTATGTGGACATCCCTTCAAATTTGTGGATTCAGCTATTTCAGCCACACCCATTGCTGACAGGTGTATACAATCGACCACACAGCCATGCAGTCTCCATAGACAAACATTGGCAGTAGAATGGCCTTACTGAAGAGCTCAGTGACTTTCAACATGGCACCGTCATTGTATGCCACCTTTCCAACAAGTCAGTTCGTCAAATTTCGGCCCTGCTAGAGGTGACCCGGTCAACTGTAAGTGCAGTTATTGTGAGGTGGAAATGTCTAGGAGCAACAACGACTCAGCCGCAAAATGGTAGGCCACACAAACTCAAATAACGGGGCCGCTGAAGCGCTTAAAAATTGTCTGTCCTCGGTTGCAACACTAACTACCGAGTTCCAAACTGCCTCTGGAAGCAACGTCAGCATAATAACCGTTCGCCAGGAGCTTCCTGAAAACCCAAATCTGGGTTTGGCAGATGCCAGGAGAATGCTACCTGCCCCCAATGCATAGTGCCATCTGTACAGTTTGGTGGAGGAGGAATAATGGTCAGGGGCTGTTTTTCATGGTTTGGGCTAGGCCCCTTAGATCCAGTGAAGGGAAATCTTAACGCTACAGCATACAATTATATTCTAGACGATTCTATGCTTCCAACTTTGTGGCAACAGTTTGGGGAAGGCCCTTTCCTGTTTCAGCATGACAATGCCCCCTTGCCAAAGCGAGGTCCATACAGAAATGGTTTGTCAGTGTGGAAGAACTTGACTGACCTGCACAGAGCCCTGACCTCAACCCCAGCGAACACCTTTGGGATGAATTGGATCTACGACTGCGAGCCAGGCCTAATCGTCCAACATCAGTGCTCGACATCACTAATGCTCTTGTGGCTGAATGGAAGTCCCCATAGAAATGTTCCAACATCTAGTGGAAAGCCTTCCCAGAAGAGTGGGGTCTGTTATGGCACCAACTCCATATTAATGCCCATGATTTTGGAATGAGATGTTCAACAAGCATATACCCACATACTTTTGGCCATGTAGTATAGAAAACACCTAACTTGAAGTAAAATTATTTATTCATCAATGCCACAAACATGGTACATCGAAGAGCACCATATGAACTACTATCCGGGAGCGCACAGATTTTTCTGCTTTTCCATTTGAGGAATTAGACCAGAACAAATCATTTAAAAAGGCATATTGTGCTTTTTGATGGGTGAGTTACAAATGGAGAAACAGGTTTGATATAAAATACTAGGTCAACTCCAGCAGAATGAGAAACACTTAATAAAAGTCGATTTAGAAATGCCTCACATGGAAATCTTAACTTCATCTCAAAAGCATGATAAATGTCTTCCACAGATCATAAATATGAAACTGGACAGTGAGTGAGGGAAACAGCAATGTACACAGATGCTGCAGGAGTGACTAGTCAGGCATACCAAAAAGATCTGGTAGTAGTCCTATGCTTTAGCCAGTGTGTTTCTTTAGTCAAGGCAAGGCATTGTTGCCTAGCTAGCCAAACAAGACAGCGACAAGCAGACACACGGTGTTGCTGTTTGATACACATGATAAGTTATTACTTTAGCACCATCAATACAAATATATTTGCATGTTTATGCTGAGTGACAGCACTGTAAACAAATTATTCTGGTCTTTTTTATTTTTTTTATTTTACCTTTATTTAACTAGGCAAGTCAGTTAAGAACAAATTCTTATTTTCAATGACGGCCTAGGAACAGTGGGTTAACTGCCTGTTCAGGGGCAGAACGACAGATTTGTACCTTGTCAGCTTGTCTTACTCTTGGCATTGTCAGAGACTGTAGAAATCACTGGCAATCAAAAACCAGATCATGCATATAATGAGGTAAAGTGTGTTTGAAGCTCTAAATGTGTTGACAATCTAAAGCATGTTTCCTTCTCAATGAATCATTGCATTTACCAGTGATTTCAAAAACACTGAGTTCACTTCAATATATATTTCCTGGTATAAAAAGTCTGTGGGATTGTGGGAGAAACCTAAAAGGTTTTGTCCTATTTTTCCCTCCTGGGAAAACAAACACCAAATTATATAGAAACCCTAAAACACACACACAATTTTCAGCCTTTGAAGGTAAATCATGTGGGGATAAAAAGTGTATTTTTAGCCCCTCCTTTCACTCGCTGTGCTCTTTGGGCTCTCTGTATTTCCACTGGATGTAGTAAAAGATGTCCTTCTCACTGTCCACCACCAGAGGCTCTCCGGCCATACCGACAACCACAGAGAAACAGACATGAACTGCTGGCTAACCCACCAGTTAATGACAGAGATTTTTATTTTATTTCCCCTTTATTTAACCAGGTAGGCCAGTTGAGAACAAGTTCTCATTTACAACTGCGACCTGGCCAAGATAAAGTAAAGCAGTGCGACGCAAACTACAACACAGAGTTACACATGGAATAAACAAACATACAGCCAATAACACAATAGAAAACATCTATATATAGTGTGTGCAAATGAGGTAAGATTAGGGAGGTAAGGCAATAAATAGGGCGTAGTGGAGAAGTAATTACATTTGAGCAATTAAACATTGGAGTGATAGATGTGCAGAATATGAATGTGCAGGTAGAGATGCTGGTGTGCAAAGGAGCAAAAAATAACAATATGGGGATGAGGTAGTTGGATGGGCTATTTACAGATGGGCTATGTACAGGTGCAATGATCTGTGAGCTGCTCTGACAGCTGATGCTTAAAGTTAGTAAGGGAGATATAAGTCTCCAACTTCAGTGATTTTGGCAATTCGTTCCAGTCATTGGCAGCAGAGAACTGGAAGGAAAAGTAGGAATTTGCTTTGGGGGTGACCAGTGAAATGTACCTGCTGGAGCGTGTGCTACAGGTGGGTGTTGCTATGGTTACCAGTGCGCTGAGATAAGGCGGGGCTATACCTAGCAAAGACTTATAGATGATCTGGAGCCAGTGGGTTTGGCAACGAATATGAAGCGAGGACCAGCCAATGAGAGCATACAGATTGCAGTGGTGGGTAGTATATGGGGCTTTGGTGATAAAACGGATGGCACTGTGATAGACTGCATCCAATTTGCTGAGTAGAGTGTTGGAGGCTATTTTGTAAATGACATCGCCGAAGTCAAGGATCGGTAGGATAGTCAGTTTTACGAGGGTATGTTTAGCAGCATGAGTGAAGGATGCTTTGTTGCAAAATAAGAAGCTGATTCTAGATTTAATTTTGGATTGGAAATGCTTAATGTGAGTCTGGAAGGAGAGTTTACAGTCTAACTAGACACCTAGGTATTGGTAGTTGTCCACATATTCTAAGTCCGAACCGTCCAGAGTAGTGATGCTGGACGGGCGGGCAGGTGCGGGCAGTGATTGGTTGAAGAGCATGCATTTAGTTTTACTTGCATTTAAGAGCAGTTGGAGGCCACGGAAGGAGAGTTGTATGGCATTGAAGCTCGTCTGGAGGTTAGTTAACACAGTGTCCAAAGAAGGGCCAGAAGTATACAGAATGGTGTCGTCTGTGTAGAGGTGGATCAAAGAATCACCCGCAGCAAGAGCGACATAATTGATATATACAGAGAAAAGAGTCGGTCCGAGAATTAAACCCTGTGGCACCACAATAGAGACTGCCAGAGGTCCGGACAACAAGCCCTCCGATTTGACACACTGAACTCTGTCTGAGAAGTAGTTGGTGAACCAGGCGAGGCAGTCATTTGAAAAACCAAGGCTATTGAGTCTGCCGATAAGAATGTGGTGATTGACACAGCCGAAAGCCTTGGCCAGGTGGATGAATACGGCTGCACAGTATTGTCTTTTATTGATGGCGGTTATGATACCGTTTAGGACCTTGAGCGTGGCTGAGGTGCACCCATGACCAGCTCGGAAACCAAATTGCATAGCGGAGAAGGTAAGGTGGGATTCGAAATGGTCGGTGATCTGTTTGTTAACTTGGATTTCGAAGACTTTAGAAAGGCAGGGTAGGATAGATATAGGTCTGTAGTAGTTTGGGTCTAGAGTGTCTCCCCCTTTGAAGAGGGGGATGAACGCGGAAGCTTTCCAATCTTTGGGGATCTCAGACGATACGAAAGAAAGGTTGAACAGGCTAGTAATAGGGTTTGCAACAATTGCGGCGGATAATTTTAGAGAGGGTCCAGATTGTCTAGCCCAGCTGATTTGTAGGGGTCCAGATTTAGCAACTCTTTCAGAACATCAGCTATCTGGATTTGGGTGAAGGAAAAATGGTGGAGGCTTGGGCAAGTTGCTGTGGAGGGTGCAGAGCTGTTGACCGGTGTAGGGGTAGCCAGGTGGAAAGCATGGCCAGCCGTAGAAAAATGCTTACTGAAATTCTCAATTAATGTGGATTTATCGGTGGTGACAGTGTTTCCTAGCCTCAGTGCAGTGGGCAGCTGGGAGGGGGTGTTCTTATTCTCCATGGACTACAGTGTCCCAGAACGTATTGGAGTTTGTGCTACAGTATGCAAATTTCTGTTTGAAAAAGCTAGCCTTTGCTTTCCTAACTGCCTGTTTACTAACTGCCTCTTTACTGAAATTCATAAATGTATCTAAGATACAGGTGTCTAATCCAAAATCCACCTCTAGACACTTGGATCTGAAGGATTCGTTGCATGTGAGCAATATGAGTTTCCTCAGCTTACACCCATCCGGACCTTTCAGAACCAAACATAATATGTCTAACAGCAGAGGCAAGGGGTTGATTTTGGACTGCTGATATTTGTGTGACTCACCAGTGACCCCCACTGGCCGGATGGTGTACTCGTTGAGGGTGAAGCCTTTCTCCAGAGCGGGAGTTCTCATGTTCAAATTGAAGATGTCACTGACAGTGAAATACAGCACACCACAGTAATACTGGTCCTTAGGAATTAACCTGCAGTAAGATAAGGGAAATGGCGTTTCTGTTAGAGCAAGGTTATAGCGACACCATCATTAAGTTTGACGATACAATGTTGGTAGGCCTGACCACCGACGACGATGAGAAAGACTATAGGGAGGATGTCAGAGACCTGGCACTGTGGTGCCAGAACAACAATCTCTCCCTCAATGTCAGCAAGACAATGTAGCTGATCATGGACAACAGGAAAAGGCGGCCCGAGCATACCCCCATTCACATCGACAGGGCTGTAGTGTAGGGTCGAGAGCTTCAAGTTCCTTCCTGTCTACATCACTAAGGATCTATCTTGGTCCACACACACCAACACAGTTGTGAAGAGGGCACGACAACGCCTCTTCTCCCTCAGGAGGCTGAAAAGATGTGGCATGGGCCTACAGATCCTCAAAAAGTTCTACAGCTGCACCATTGAGAGCATCTTGACTGGTTGCATCATTGCTTGGTACTGCTTGACATCCGACCGCAAGGCGACACAGAGGGTAGTGCATACAACCCAGTACATCATTGGGGCCGAACTCCCTGCCATCTAGGACCTCTTTATCAGGCGGTGTCAAGAGGATGGCCCTAAAAAAAAAAATTGCCTCCGGCCACCCAAGTCATAGACTGTTCTCTCTGCTACCGCATGGCAAGTGGTACCGATGCAAGCCTGGAACGAGTCCTTAGTCTGGAACCAACAGGACACTGAACAGCTTCTACCCCTAAGCCTGCTAAATAGTTAGTTAAATAGTTTGGGTGGCTATTTGGTTAACTATCTGCATTGACCCTTTTTTACACCATTTTTTTGTCTCATCACATACGCTGCTGCTGTTTATTATCTGTCACTTTATTCCTAGTTCTATGTACATACAGAACCAGTCAAGAGTTTGGACACACCTACTAATTCAAGGCTTATTCTTTATTTTTACTATTTTCTACATTGTATAATAGTAGTGAAGACATCAAAACTATGAAATAACACATATGGAATTATGTAGTAACCCAAAAACTGTGAAACAAATCAAAATATATTTTATATTAGAGATTCTTCAAAGTAGCCACCCTTTGCCTTGATGACAGCTTTGCACACTCTTGGCATTCTCTCAACCAGCTTCACCTGGAATGCTTTTCCAACAGTCTTGAAGGAGTTCCCACATATGCTGAGCCCTTATTGGCTGCTTTTCCTTCACTCGGCGTTCCAACTCATCCCAAAACATCTCAATTGGGGTGAGGTCGGGTGATTGTGGAGGCCAGGTCATTTGATGCAGCACTCCATCACTCTCCTTCTTGGTCAAATAGCCCTTACACAGCCTGGAGGTGTGTTGGGTCATTGTCCTGTTGAAAAACAAATTATATTCCCACTAAGCGCAAACCAGATGGGATGACGTATTATTGCAGAATGCTGTTGTAGCCATGCTGGTAAAGTGTGGCTTGAATTCTAAATAAATCACTGACAGTGTCACCAGCAAAGCACCCCCACACCAACACACCTGCTCCTCCATGCTTCACGGTGGGAACCACACATGCGGAGATCATCTGTTCACCTACTCTGTGTCTCACAAAGACACAGCAGTTGGAACCAAAAATCTAAAATTTGGCCTCATCAGACCAAAGGACAGATTTCCACCGGTCTAATGTCCATTGCACGTGTTTCTTGGCCCAAGCAAGTCTCTTCTTATTGTTGGTGTCCTTTAGTAGTGGTTTCTATGCAGCAATTCAAGAATGAAGGCCTGATTCACACAGTCTCCTCTGAACAGTTGATGTTGAGATGTGTCTGTTACTTGAACTCTGTGAAGCATTTATTTGGGCTGCAATCTGAGGTGCAGTTAACTCTAATGAACTTATCCTCTGCAGCAGAGGTAACTCTGGCTCTTCCTTTCCTGTGGCGGTCCTCATGACAGTCAGTTTCATTATAGCGCTTGATAGTTTGAGACTGCACTTGAATTTTCCTGATTGACTGACCATCATGTCTTAAAAAGTAATGATGGACAGCCGTTTCTCTTTGCTTATTTGAGCTGTTCTTCCCATAATATGGACTATCTTCTGTATATTCTAGATTTTTTTAGCACTTTTTTGGTTACTACATGATTCCAAATGTGTTATTTCATAGTTTTGATGTCTTCACTATTATTCTACAATGTAGAAAATAGTACAAATAAAGAAACTCTTGAATGAGTACGTCTGTCCAAACTTTTGACTGGTACTGTATCTACCTCAATTACCTCGTACCCCTCCACATTGACTTAGTACTGGTACTCTGTGTATATAGCCAAGTTATCATTACTCATTTTGTCTTTATTACTACAGCTTTTACTTTTCTATTATTTCTCTATTTTCATTCGATCTGCATTGTTGGGAAGGGCCTGTAAGTAAGCATTTCACTGTTAGTCTACACCTATTGTTTACGAAGCATGTGACAAATAGATATAATGGGAGATAGAATGACTTGTTGAAAGTGCTCTGTCTGACCTTCCTCAGGTAACGGAGTCATCAGAACAACATGTGATGAGGTGCGTTTGTAACTAGCTACACACCTGATATCAATGCGCCTGTGAAGATATTCCTCCCCGTCTTCATAATTTTGCTGCAGCTGGCAGACTCCCTAGAGACAGCAACTATCAAATCAATGATCAGGTCGTCGACCAGGTAAAATAAAGGTTGAATAGATAAACATTCTGACTAATGTGACTAGAGAGAGTAACTATCACATAAATAAGCAGTGAGTCATGTGCTTGAACGGTTGCTTCCAATTTAGTTAAGTGAATGCAGTTCAGACCCTTGCTGCACAAACTACATTACAAATCAAAACATCTTAGTTAATTTCACTGTTAAAGAAACAGATAAAGCAAAATTCCCTGTAGCTAGCTAGCCACACGCAGCCCTCACCATGAATTTGGTGTCGCCTTTGGACAGTGTCTGTAATGAACCCAATGGACTCAAAATGTTCAACCACGACATGGAGAAGTTTGGGCTTGAAGAAGAACAACAAAGAAAGGATGGGATGAGCATATGAAGGTCATAAGAGGTCGTCTTCTGTTGAATGAAATGCCCTTGGGCTGTCATGAATGCATGTACTAAACCAAAGCATGAAGACATACATGGCAAATAAGAAGAATGTATTTGGACTGGTGAACTGTAAAGCACTTAAATGGAGATTGCACTTACCCAATGTCCACTTATTTTAGTGTATATTAATCATTACAGTACCAAAGCAGCAGTAGGCATTGTGGAGTTTGGTGGTCACCTGTTTCTCCTCCATAAAGGTGTAGTTTGGGTGAGTCAGCAAGATCTCAATATCCCCACTGGATTCAGCACCTGCAGAAGAGAATGCAGGAACAGATAAATAATTAGGAAATTACCCAAAACATAAAATGATCTAGTTTTTATAAAAACAACATTTTCCTTCCCACTGCAATCACTTCCTTGATCATACATGAAACATGCACATCTAAACAGTACACAGAGTTATTAATACTAAAAACCACCAAGTACACCACTACATGTCAGGACTCACTTCTCCTGTAGCTTCCACAGATAGTCCCGATGTACTCAGCATCCAGCAACTCCAGCGCCCTGCAGAATGAATTTTTGGACAAACACACAAAAAGTCTAAGACAGTAGTAACAGTAAATACACTCCGTTCTAACCACTTTTAAAAAATGTAATAAAAAGTATTCACAACAGCAAATATCACCCACCAACATCTTAACTCGTGGAATCCTCTTCTCAAACTCCTCAAAGTACCTACAGCAGACACAGAGCAGCGTCACACACACGCCACCAAGCATGCACAGGAAACTTCAATTGGAATGTATGAGACACCAACCATTGATGGTCATACAACATTAGCAAAACACTTACATTGGGGCAGGCAGAGTGATCAACTGACAGGAAATTCACACTTACTTGAGTCCAATCTGCTGATGATGATTGAGCTTGTGTTCAATTTTCTTCAGATCTAAAAGCGTAACAGTGTTAGTATACAGTGAGCTCAAAGTATTGGGACAGTGACAAATTCTTTGTTTTGTCTGTGCACTCCAGCACTTTGGATTTTAAATGATACAATGACTGAGGTTAAAGTGCAGACTGTCAGCTTGAATTTGAGATGAATCGATATGGAATAGAATATCTTACTAAACACTTCTACATTAATGTGGATGCTGCCATGATTACTGATAATCCTGAATGAATCGTGAATAATGATGACTGAGAAAGTTAGAGGCATAAATATCATTCCCCCCCAAAATGATAACATAACCTCCCATTAATGTAATGGTGAAAGGTTAGCATGTCTTGGGAATAGGATAGTTTGTAAGCCAATATGGATGAAAATACCCTAATATTAAAGCTGACAGTCTGCACATTAACCTCATAGTCATTGTATCATCTCAAATCCAAAGTGCTGTAAAAAGTAGCTCTAAAAGTTCAGCAAACCTTCCAGGGTCTTCACTCCCTCATCAAAAAACTTTCTGGCCTAAGCTGGACTGGAGAAGGAGGGAGAGTTAACTGGTTAGGTGTGTTCGATAAAGGCTGGAACAAAATCCTGTGGAACAGTAGTTTTCCGCGAGAAGAGTTTGCCACCCCAGGGCTAGAAAAAAGGGGTCAGTGATTGGGTTTAACAAACAAAGCAGAAGACATACTGTTATGATTTTTATGAATAATGACTAAATTATGTATACTATAACTAACGGAATTCTACCCTGTCACTGTATGATTGTATGAAATTTATTAGAATCATAAATCTAAATCTGATGTGTGTAGTTTTAGTCAGAACTGGAACAAGGACTTTTTGTTCCTTTTTAGTATGTAAGCAGGGTGCAAGTGTGAGACAATGTATGAGAAAAGAGGAGCTATCGACAGACGAGCTGTACTAGTGTGTTCCTTACAGGACATTCTGTCCCCACCCAGGGAGGGGAAAGACCCTGGGCTTGTAGTAGATTGTATAACAGGTGGCAGGCAATGTATGAGAAGGAGAAGACTTGTGAACTATATTGTCATTGTTTCTGAGAGGAGGAGGGACATTTATGACGAAATGTGAGGTATATAGACCAATGTACAGGAAATGATAAGCAGAGCTCTCGTAATTAAACCTGCTGACTAAGTAGACTGGCCTCTGTCTGTTTCATTTGAATAAGAACCTTACAAATTCTTAGTAACAGACAGAGTATTTTAATTGAAGTTCAGTTAATGAACATGAGAACAGAATTCTCATAACAATTGGTCCTTCGAGCCGGATCTCAATATCTGCCTCTGTCGTCCCAAGGAACTGCTGAAAACCGTGCACGGGCGGATCCAGGATCCGTAAGACAAAGACTTGACCTCTGAATTGAGGGTTTATTTCAGGCCAGTGGTGAACTGGTACACGACAGAGGTGGTGGCGAGATCCAACCTACATTGCTTTGCCAAGTCTACAAGACAGTTCAGTAAATCTTTATTTACGAATTTGGGGGGAATGATTTAAGATATCTTTGATTTGATGTTCTAAAATGATTAGAATTTATCAATAATAGGAGCTTGGGTATTCCAAACAGATTCACCAGGAGGTTTTTTAACCAATATCGATAACAGGGCAGGTCCGAAATGCCCTGAGGTAAGGTGCACTACCATAAATAAAATTAGCTTAATAGATCCAGGTGCCTTGGTGGCCAGAGGGGTTATTAAGGCTTAATAGATCCGGCGGCCTTGGTGGCCAGAGGGGTTATTAAGGGGGGATATTAAATAGGTGCTGTGAGATAGGACGGTGTTCTTGTACAAATAGGATAACTCATATGGCTAATTAAACACAGGGTAGATTAGCCATAGATCCAATTCAACAAACATACCTAAATAAAGTCCTAAGAGGATATAAACTAGGCCTGGTGAGAGAGGGAGGTAATTATATGCAAACAAGATAACTTAACCTATACAGTACTGAAATAAAGTCCAAAAAGGAGGAGAGGGAAGCCTAATATAGCGGAGTGGATACGAGATATTAACTTTGAGACCTAATGTCCGATTGACAGTCAACTCTATAGATAAAGTTTCCAGAAAGGAGAAACACACATCAAACATTACATACACATAGATTTTCCGAAATGGCACGAAGGTATCTGCACGCACTACCAATGGAAACTATCTAATGTTGAGACCTAAACGTTAAATTGGCCAATATACATTAGCCGATCTAACATACTAAGATCTAACAGTAAGACCTAAAAGTAACACTGGTTGAAGTAATTGATCTAAAGTATATTAGTAGGAAGGGAGGCAAGAACTACCGGAGGCGCGCAAAATAGGTTCGACCATTCCACAAAAAGAGACACACACATAGATTGTGCAGGACAAAACTATAGTAATTGGATAACGGTAAAAAAGCACACACATAGAGACACGAAAAGCTAGATTTGCTTATAAAACAGATACATAAGGAATGTGGAAAGGATGAGAATAAGCAGAGGGAACAAGGTTTAAACACAGCTAGAGTCTGGCTTTCAGAAGCCAGAGAGAGAGAGAGGAAGGCAGGGGAAAATAAAAAATGGACAGGATCAACCGATAGAAAATGTTTAAATTGAAATGAGACAGGACATTTCGCCCGGGAGTGTAATGCTCCCTGTAAACATTGTGAACGAGTAGGGCACAACCACCGAAATTGTAATTCAACTAAGGGGAAGGTCAGGCACGACAATCGGGAGAGAAAGCGAAAGGCAGAGACAAGGAGAGCGAGAGTAACAAGGAGACAAGGAGAATCCTCGCTGGGGAAAAGCTTGGACCTTTAAATTAGGGCTATTTTCTGGGAATTGTCTCGGCACCGGAGTTTGCGGCTACAGACAATTATAATAATAGAGGTGTCTGCAGGGAGGCTCTGTCATTCCAATAGGGATGGTGGTTCAGCGGTAAACTTTTTGCCTGCCACGCGGGAGACTCGGGTTCGTATCTCAGCCTTGGCACCGATAGACTAAAATTCATTCAAATTGTAATTCAAATACTGATATGTTTGCCGGGAGAGATACGGTTAGTCAGTGTTTGTTTAGGATATAAACTGAACGTTTTAATAGCTTGTTTAAGTTAAATTGAAAGACCCATCTATTCTAAATAATAGCGGGGCGATTTCGATGGAATACGTTGTCTTGCTTAAATGGTCCGCTGGAATAACGTATTGGGAAAGGAGTCGTATTTAAAATGCTGAATCATAGAAGAGACAGTTACCTAAATCTAATGAATTCTAAATAATAACGGAGAGATAATTACGATAGTTGTGCCCATCGAATATTTTTATTCTTATGGATTGACTGACATACGTTATAAATTTAGCGAAGTACATGGTACTTTTAAATTTTGGAGTAGAGGAAGTTGGAAAGTTTGGTTTTACTCTTACGATAGTATTAAAGCAGAACTCAGTTTGAGTAGGGGGTATATTTTTGCCTAGGGGCAGGAATAAGAGAGTTGGTTGCAGTGTTGCCTACTAATTTTCAGGGTAAGTTGCTGGAGGCAGGTTGATTTATTGCTAAATGACGTTGTGATATCATTGCGTGAAAACGTGAAACTGCGTCACTATGTAGAATACACATTAGCGTTACTCAAATTGATTTGACAGTTGTTCAGGTACAGACTCCCACTGTGTTCCGGGTTGGAGGCGCGCTGTGTTAAGAAGCAGTGCGGCTTGGTTGGGTTGTGTTTCGGAGTACGCATGGCTTTCGACCTTCGTCTCTCCCGAGCCCGTACGGGAGTTGTAGCGATGAGACAAGATAGTAATTACTAACAATTGGATACCACGAAAAGGGGAGTAATTAAAAAAATAGCATAGCCTAGCCTAAAGCCACAGGGATATCATATAATAAAATGTTCATGAAATCACAAGTCCAAGACACCAAATGAAAGATACACATCTTGTGAATCCAGCCATCATTTCTGATTTTTTAAATGTTTTACAGGGTAGACACAATATGTAAATCTATTAGCTAACCACCACAGCAAAAGACACAACTTTTTTTTCTCCACCATTTTTTTCCTGCATAGGTAGCTATCACAAATTCGACCAAATAAAGATATAAATAGTCACTAACCAAGAAACAACTTCATCAGATGACAGTCTGATAACATATTTATTGTATAGCATATGTTTTGTTCGAGAAATGTGCATATTTCAGGTATAAATCATAGTTTTACATTGCAGCCACCATCACAACTCTCACCAAAGCAACTAGAATAACTACAGAGAGCAACGTGAATTACCTAAATACTCATCATAAAACATTTTTGAAAAATACACAGCGTACAGCAAATGAAAGAAAAAGATCTTGTGAATCCAGCCAATATTTCAGATTCTTTAAGTGTTTTACAGCGAAAACACAATTTAGCATTATATTAGCTTACTACAATAGCCAACCACACAGCAGCATTGATTCATGCACGTTAGCGATAGCGAATAAGCCAGCAAAAGATATTACATTTTTCACTAACCTTCTCAAAACTTCATCAGATGACAGTCATATAACATCATATTATACAATACATATATTGTTTGTTCGAAAATGTGCATATTTAGCGGCACAAATCGTGGTTATACAATGAGAATAGTAGCCAAGCTGCAAAGAAAATGTCGGGAGAAATCTTGGGAGAGGCACCTAATCTAATCAATAACTAATCATTAACTTGACTAAAAAATACAGGTTGGACAGCAAATGAAAGATACATTAGTTCTTAATGCAACCGCTGTGTTAGATTTTTTAAATTAACGTTACTACGACATACAGCGTGCGTTAAAGCAAGACCGCACCGAAATTAATGGCGGAATAGTAGTTTTACATTTTTCAACAGAACAACGAATTAACATCATAAATAGTTCTTACTTTTTGATGAGCTTCCATCAGAATCTTGGTCAAGTTGTCCTTTGTCCAGAATAATCGTTGCTCCGGCTGTAGAATGTAGTCTTCAGTTTAGGAATTAGCAGCAAACATTAGCTATGTGGCCCAGACATGTCCAACTCTTCAATACGCAGCACAAAGAAAATTCGGAAAATCGCAATATACTGATATAAAATGATATAACTCGGTTTAAAATAACTACATTATTACGTTTTTAACACCTATATCGAATAAAATCAGAGCCGGATATATCTAAGGCCTATAACGAGAGCTTTCCAGAATGCCATCCAGGTCTGTCTCGCGTCATGGCGAACGTTGAAAAGAGTGCACCCCACATCCCAAGACCCTTTATATGGCCTCAGATCTGCCTAGCAACTCCATTCCAATTCTCACTGCTTGCTGACATCTAGGGGAAGGCGTATGCAGTGCATGTTGACCAATAGAATACATGCAAATTAATAAACTGACCCTAGAACAGAGTGCCCGATTTCAGATTTCTCACTTCCTGACCGGAAGTTTGCTCCAACTTGAGTTCTGTTTTACTCACAGATATAATTCAAACGGTTTTAGAAACTAGAGTGTTTTCTATCCAATAGTAATAATAATATGCATATTCTACGAGCAAGAATTGAGTATGAGGCAGTTTAATTTGGGAAAGAATTTTTACAAAGTGAAAACAGCGCCCCCATATTGACAAGAAGAAGAAGAAAAAGACATTCCTCTCATAGTTGGGCAATTCTGGGAGTGTAAGAAACAAATATAGAATCATACTCACTCAGACTTCGCATATTGAAGAAACTAACAGAATATTGGTTGGTTTCACAGGCTATTAGCCATGATCACCACAGAGGCTGACGTTTTACCTGACGTTAACAGGCTGTGCAAAGGGTTTCAATTACGTTTGACACAGCTATTAGCTAACTAAACGTTACGAGGACTGCAACTAGTTTTAAATAATGAAATACGTTTATATTCGTGTTTTACATACTAGCTAGTAATATGTCAATCTGCTTAACCTATTGCTTGCAAATTAAGGTAGCTAGAAAAGAAGGTACTATGATGACTGTGATGACTAGCTAACCTATGTGCTAGCCAGGTGTCGTTAGCTAGTAGCTAGCACGCCCCTTGATTTACCTGTAAGAAAGTCTGTTATTCCCTCGTTTGGGGTTTCCTGTGGCGCTTTACTTTTACTCATCTCTATTCCAGCTTTTTTCAAAAGTATGCTGTATTATTATTTTACTTTCTTGCAAGTAATGTAGCTAGCTAAAACTGCCTCTGCAGCCTGCTAGCTTTTAATATTAACAGGGGAGGGTAGACGAGCAATGAACTCTACTACGAGGGAGCAGGGCGTGCGTGACAGAACACAGAAATAGCAAGAGATAAATAACAATTTTTGGTTGAAAGTAGACCAGTGAGCGGGTAGTATTATGCGAATATGGTACACACATAAAAAAGGACTGAAAATAGAGGTCGGACACAATTGTTTGAGTGCTATATAGAGGAGTCTGGTCCTCGTCCATAAAACACCCTCAAAGTTTAATGAAATACAAAACTAGAATTCAAGTACTACACACCTAATTACTTCATTACAGTCACAGTCAATGACAAATGCCAAACAATAAACCCACTTTGGATGTAACTGAGAAACATCACATGTGTGCCAGTTCCAAGTTGATATGATTCTGAGTCAGCTAAAATGGGCATTACACGCACCAACTACAGTGAAGGTATGTACATTCTCTGCCAACAGAAGTGCTTGGTTTACAGTAGGGCTGCCTAATTGCCCTCCTAAGAAAAGTATCTGACTGACGTTCTCCCTGCCGGTCTGTATCGTCGATGCTCCTTCTGCTCAAGCTACTGCTACTGACTGCCTTTCCCAAATGCCTCTACATCTGAAGCTGTGAAAGACCATCAACCATGAACTGCCAGATCCCTACATTTGTTTTCAAGGGAATTTGAGATTCTTGTTTGTAATGTATTATTATTACAATACATTCAGTAGTAGGCCATTGGTAGTCAAGCACTAGTAAATGCAACCTGCTTAGTGTCACAGGAGAAATAAATCACTTCATTTTACAATTTCCCCTCTTTGTAAATTACACTAATAATAGCTCTAGAGTCTAGGCTATTTCCCAGCAGCCTCAGACTGCAGGATCACATTCAGTAGGCACATAAAGGAGAGAACAAAAAATAAAAAGAGCCTTCATGGAACAAGTTCAAATAGTGTCTCCCAGGCTTCAGAATGTTTTCTCCCATGATCTTGCCTAGTGAATAAGATCCAGGCAGGCCTCCTCTTGTGTTAAGAGTCAGTCTTGATGTAGACTTTGTCCCTGGAGAAGATCTTGATGGCCTCCTCCACCTCAGAGAGCCTGCGGTCCAGCTGAGCACGACGGGAACGGACACCCAGAGAGTCGGCTCTGACTGGAAGAGACAGCAGCTCACTCACCAGAGACCGATGGGCTAGAAGAAGAGAGACAGAGAGAGAGACGAAAGAGAAAGAATAAATAAGAGCATCCATCTTGGTCTGAACGTTCAACACAAATACACAGCATCTTTTCAATAGTAAATACCATCTATTTGAGCTGATGTATACATACTAAGCAACTTGAAAAATAATAGGTATAAGACAAATCATGTAAAAGTGCTTGTGGTAAAATACCTACTCTCTTTGAGTGACTCCAGGGTCTCCTGTCTCTCCCTCTCTGGCATCAGGGTGTGACCAGCTGGGATGGATGGATCAGGAATACTCCTCCTCTTTTCCTCCTCCTCCCGTCGCCACTGCTCCTTCCGCTCCTCAAGGCTGATAGATAGAGAGAATGATTTATAGTGTCAGAAAAAGTATGGTTTGTTAACGAGGCAGAATTATTGGATCTGGAGTGAAGATTTGCTACTTCCAGTGACTTCCACTTTTGAATGCAAGATAGACTTTTTGTTCAGTGCAGTTACAGAGGGTAATGTATATTGGTTCAGTGTACTTACTACTGAGGCACCTGTCCCTTGATGGCGCTGGGCAGGGGCTGACTGTTCCTCAGGTTGGTCAATGACTGGGAGCGACGGAGGACTGTCTTCCCTGCAGCCTGTGCATTGTGGCTCACAAAGTCCACCATCCTGCCCTGCACCTGCAACAGAATATACTAATTAATTAAGTTTGCATTTGGGCTCAGAGCATAGCACATCATAAAATAATCATACCACATTTATTTTTGATATTGGTAATAGGTGAAAACAGACAGAAGAGATATTCTGCTCAGCCACATTTGGAGGTAAATGGAAGTTGAATAAAAAGATGTCTCAACCTTCAGCTGTGGAGGTTCCAACCATAGAGGGCAAGGTTTGGAGGTAGATGTGCAAATACACAGCTAAAATACACACTGATTGGAGGAATAAATGTTTACATTTCAGTTGGAGTACATCCATTAATTCAGTCAGCCTGGGCTATTTTAATGTGCCTATCTCACCTGTAAACTCTGTTTCTCTGTATGGTTTTGGGAGGCTGAGCGAGGTGAGGGGGGCGGCGACGGGAAACAGCTTGGTCTTGGGGAGGGTGAGAGAGCCCGCTTTAGTCTCGGGGGGCCAGCAGAGCCACAGATAGAATGTGCTTTTAAAAAGTTCTGACACTCTGGCTTCATAGGAGGGCTGGTCTCCTGCAGAAGGAAGAGAGAGAGAGAGAGGAAGCCATGTAGAATCGATCCCACATTATTACAAAAATACCACACTAATGGTGGTGCCCTGGTTTGTTATAGGAAGAGGGCACAGCATCCCTGGACATCCTTATAATTTGAACTAACTGGCACAGGTCTATGCTTGGTGTGGAAGCCCCCAGTGCACTAAACAAAAGGCTGCCTATCTCCCAGTCCCCCTCACCTGTAGCTGGGCCATGACCCTGGAGGGGATGTCCTGGTATTTAGGGGAGCTCCACAGGGCTTTGACCGGGACGGGACGGGAGTGTTCCCTCTGTGCCTCCTGCTCTCTGCAGCGTCTCTGGATCTCCCTCAGCCGACGCACGTTCTCCTTTCCGTAGTCACGCACCAGCTGCTCTGTGGGACAAACAGAGAATACCGGGAATGAGAGAAAGGTAACAGTCCCATATTGTTTCTGTTGAAACTTTTAAAAGTATTTTCCTGTATAGTAAATGACAGTCACCACCCTTGCATGCTATGTACTACAATGACAAACAGTCCATCCACTACAACCACACATGTGGCTTTGAATTTGGCAAGTTAAGTGGAAGATGATGTTGGCCTGTGGTTACCACGAAACAGTAGGTGTTGGACTTACTGTGCTTAGAGGGGTTGGGACTGAGGGAGACCCCCTCCAGTCTTAGCAGGGCCCCCACCACCCCTCTCTGGCCCCTCTCCAGAATGTGTGTGGCATTAGGGCCGATGCGGGGGTGCTGAGGGGCACGGGCGCTGTAGCAGCCTGGGTACAACACAGGGTCCGGGGTCAGGGGACCAGAGAGAAGGGCTGGGGTCCCACGAGCGTTCCCCTCCAGACGACCCCTGGCTGGGATAAGGAAGTACGGAAGACACCGTGTGACATGCTGTACCAACAATTATTGGGATTTTAAAATGCTGTACATTTTAGCTATCTTACCAGATGCAGGACGTTTGTAGTATTCGGGGGAAAGGGAAGGATCTGGGGGTATGGGCCCAGATATCATGGATGGACCCTCGCACATCACTGAACACCTGTGGCTGTTGCGAGACAGAGACGAAAGATATTCACAATTGAGCTATCTAGTTAGCTACTCGAATAGGTTTTTCACTGAATTCACATTTCAGAAAGTAACGTTATCATTTAAGCAAAAAATGTAATGCCAGTTAGAAAATACTGTTACACGCTGATCATGACCTACTGTTGCAAGTTTAGAGAAAAAGCAGTCGTTAGCGAACGTTAGCTAGCTAACAAAAGATATCGATGCATTCATTGACGACTGATGATAACTAAACGGCACTGTTCCTACAACTACAGCTAACATTCACTAGCCTAAATAAACACAATGGTTAGAATCTGTTTTAGAGCTTTTCTGCCAAATATTACCTTTATAAAATACTCCAGACTTCAAACCAACTCTAGCTAGACCTAATATCCCAGTCAACACGCAGCAGTCAGTAATGACGCAGAGACAACAGTGTTAAAGACAAATCCCTCACCATGGCAACAATGTAGCCTACCGCAGATACGTGAGAGGCAACTACAACATCTCCAATAGAAATCTCGAACACAGTTGTTGGCGACGTTGGCTAACTAAACTCATGCGCACAAATACTTAACTGTCGTCTTGCATCGAACTGCGCGTGTGCATGCCGTGAAATCAAAGGCACTCCTTCAATATAAAGTTGTTTTTGAGGAATAATTTAAACGGTTGTTTGTCACTTTCACAACGTCGGAGTAATAACATGTTCAGATACTTAAGACATTGGCTCGAATCTATGTTGTACCTTTAGATTTCGAGAAAATTAACAACTAAGGAAGAATCTTTCACTTGTCTCATTGACGTCTCAAATCCCAAACCCCGGCCTGGTCTGTTCGGCATCTTTCTCAATCATTTCCCGGAAGTCTTGCGATGTTGCGCCTCTGAGTTTAGAACCTCTGTGATAATACTGAGGACAACGACGATCTACCACAGAGCACCTGGATGTCCTCGACATAGAGATGCTATTAAATTAACAAAGGGGCCATGTCATAATCCCCCAAATTCCATAATGAATACATTTTGGTCAAGGAGAAATCCAAAACCAGTCTAATTGGAATGAATGGCAGTAGAGACAAAGGTGATGCATTTCCTGCGTTTACTTGTGCAGGAAAATAAAAGTAAGACGTGATATATAAGAAATTGTGTAATTGAATAATATTAAACATAAAATATTGCTATATAATTATAAATACAGTTTATACGGGTTTTATAAAACAATTATGTATAAATAGCCTCTAAAATATCTGTAAACAGACCATACATGTCTCAGATGTTTTCTTGGAACGCTGTGAGTGATATTATGATACAATATCAGTACTTGTTGCACTTACAATTTATCTAAGTCCTATTGTGACCCTTCAATTATCCTAATGAAATGCCTAAAGAGGTTCTTATATTAAGGTCTGCTCGTTCCTCAACTCAGCAGACAACAAAGTCGTTTGAATGTTCTTTGGTGAATAGGAGTTAGAAAATTGACATCCCAACATACATTTATATTTTTCACATACATTTCACTCAACAATGAATAACCCTGAGCAGTACCGGAACTGTTGAAATAATATAAATAAATGGGTAAAAAATAATGTTTGCACACGTTAAGAGTTATCTCGCGTGGGCCACCTAATATTAAGGAGGAATAGAGTTAATTCACAGTCAGTCACTTTCAGTCCTCAGCTCAATGGCAAAGACCAAAGCAGAATTCATCGCCAAGATCACATGCAGATAGGTCAGCTCGACGAATCCAGCAGCAACACGCGACAAACGGTTCAGCTCCGTGACGTCAGCAGCAGCAGCTGGCACCAGCACTGTAACCAAGTTCCCGAATGCTTTACTTATAGTAGGTGGGGATTTTAATATTTCTCCGAATAATTTAATTGATAGATGGCCTCCGGGACAGTCCACTTCTATGAATACAAGTTTGAGGCAGTTTATGGAAAGGTTTGATATTAGAGATATTTTTTTTTTATTTTTTTTATTTTTTATTTAACCTTTATTTAACCAGGTAGGCAAATTGAGAACACGTTCTCATTTACAATTGCGACCTGGCCAAGATAAAGCAAAGCAGTTCGACACATACAACAACACATAGTTACACATGGAGTAAAAACAAACATATAGTCAATAATACAGTGAAAAAAATAAAAAAATAAGTCTATATACAATGTGAGCAAGTGAGGTGAGATAAGGGAGGTGAAGGCAAACAGATATATGTATAAATAAATAAAAATATAAAAAGGCCATGGAGGCGAAGTGAGTACAACACAGCAAGTAAAATAAAAACTAAAAAAAACACTGGAATGGTTGGTTTGCATTGGAAGAAAGTGCAAAGTAGAGACAGAAATAATGGGGTGCAAAGGAGCAAAATAAATTAATAAATAAATACAGTAGGTAAAGAGGTAGTTGTTTGGGCTAAATTGTAGATGGGTTATGTACAGGTGCAGTAATCTATGAGCTGCTCTGACAGCTGGTGCTTAAAGCTAGTGAGGGAGATAGGTGTTTCCAGTTTCAGAGATTTTTGTAGTTCGTTCCAGTCATTGGCAGCAGAGAACTGGAAGGAGAGGCGTCCAAAGGAAGAATTGGTTTTGGGGGTGACTAGAGAGATATACCTGCTGGAGCGCGTGCTACGGGTAGGTGCTGCTATGGTGACCAGCGAGCTGAGATAAGGGGGGACTTTACCTAGCAGGGTCTTGTAGATGACCTGGAACCAATGGGTTTGGCGACGAGTATGAAGCGAGGGCCAGCCAACGAGAGTGTACAGGTCGCAGTGGTGGGTAGTATATGGGGCTTTGGTGACAAAACGGATGGCACTGTGATAGACTGCATCCAATTTATTGAGTAGGGTTTTGGAGGCTATTTTGTAAATGACATCACCGAAGTCGAGGATTGGTAGGATGGTCAGTTTTACAAGGGTATGTTTGGCAGCATGAGTGAAGGATGCTTTGTTGCGAAATAGGAAGCCGATTCTAGATTTGACTTTGGATTGGAGATGTTTGATGTGGGTCTGGAAGGAGAGTTTACAGTCTAACCAGACACCTAGGTATTTGTAGTTGTCCACATATTCTAAGTCAGAGCCGTCCAAAGTAGTGATGTTGGACAGGCGGGCAGGAGCAGGCAGCGATCGGTTGAAGAGCATGCATTTGGTTTTACTTGTATTTAAGAGCAGTTGGAGGCCACGGAAGGAGAGTTGTATGGCATTGAAGCTCGCCTGGAGGGTTGTTAACACAGTGTCAAAAGAAGGGCCAGAAGTATACAGAATAGTGTCGTCTGCGTAGAGGTGGATCAGAGAATCACCAGCAGCAAGAGCGACATCATTGATGTAAACAGAGAAGAGAGTCGGTCCAAGAATTGAACCCTGTGGCACCCCCATAGAGACTGCCAGAGGCCCGGACAACAGACCCTCCGATTTGACACACTGAACTCTATCAGAGAAGTAGTTGGTGAACCAGGCGAGGCAATCATTAGAGAAACCAAGGCTGTCGAGTCTGCCAATGAGGATGTGGTGATTGACAGAGTCAAAAGCCTTGGCCAGGTCAATGAATACGGCTGCACAGTATTGTTTCCTATCGATGGCGGTTACGATATCGTTTATGACCTTGAGCGTGGCTGAGGTGCACCCATGACCAGCTCTGAAACCAGATTGCATAGCGGAGAAGGTGTGGTGTGATTCGAAATGGTCGGTAATCTGTTTGTTGACTTGGCTTTCGAAGACCTTAGAAAGGCAGGGTAGGATAGATATAGGTCTGTAGCAGTTAGGGTCAAGGGTGTCCCCCCCTTTGAAGAGGGGGATAACCGCAGCTGCTTTCCAATCTTTGGGGATCTCAGACGACACGAAAGAGAGGTTGAAGAGGCTAGTAATAGGGGTGGTAACAATTTCAGCAGATAGTTTTAGAAAGAAAGGGTCCAGATTATCTAGCCCGGCTATTTGGAGAGTACAGTTTCCTAATGACAAGTCTTTCACTTGGAGTAATAGGGCACGCTCCAGACAATCACATAGATTTTTGGCTGGTGCCTAAATGTTTTGATAAACAGGGTATTTCTGTTAACATCCTTGCCACTCCCCTTACTGATCATAGTGCTATTTATATTGACATGAAACTTTTTCTCTGATGATGGCATTGTCAGAGCATCCTACTGGAAGCTTAATAGCTCTTTAGTAAAACATGAGTTGGTCAAGATGGAGATAAACAATTTAATTACACACTTTTAGAACAAAGCTATAACTGACAATTCACACAGTAATAGTATGAGGTTGGAAAATATTTAAAAAAATATGGGAGTTTTCTTGCCAAGACAAGGAGAGCTGAAGAAGAAAGTGTCATTACAAAGATCACCTCTCTTGTTCAAAAGCCTGTTGAAAGTGTCTCAGAGGAGAACAAGTCTGTTCTGTTTGAGCTACAAATGATATGTGATATGTATACACTGAAAGCAGAGGGAGCCTTTGTCAGATCTAGGAAGAAGTGGCTAGAGGGTGAACAAAATCTTATTTTTTCAGGTTAGAAAAATAACACTCTAAAAATAATACAATTCAACAATTAAATATTAATGGTCTCATCACAGATGATCCCAAATTAATCTCTAACTTTAGTTGCAACTTCTACAGGAATTTATATAGTTCTAAGTATTGTGAGGTTTCTTCAACTCTTTTTTTGACTCTCTGGTGGATGTGAAATCAATTGGGGAGGCTCAGAAGGAACAGTGTGATGACCCTATTATAGTTGAAGAGATCATTTATTCTATTGAACACCTTAAAAATAATAAGTATCCTGGGACTGATGGTATATCTGTTGAGTTTTATAAAAAAAACTTTTTCTCAACAGTTCGCCCCATTTCTGTTGGAGGTATTTTCTGAAAACATTACAAATAATGCTCTCTCTCCCAATTTGACTCAGTCTGATTACATTAATACCTAAGCCCAAGAAAAACTTGCTTCTACTCGATAATTGGCGTCCAATCTGTCTGCTCAATAATGACTACAAAATATGAGCAAAAAGAATGAAGGCAGTATTGGACTCAATTATAGAAGAGACCCAATCTGGTTTCATGAGGAATAGACATATATCTAATAATATCCGACTGGTGTTAGACCTTACTGACTATTCTGATTTAATCTTCAAAGATAGTTTTATTGTCTTCTTAGACTTTTATAAAGCCTTCGATACAGTGGAGAATGAGTTTCTATTTCTCTCCCTTGAGAAATTTTGTTTTGGGGAAATATTTTGTAGTACTATTAAAACTCTTTATATGAATGGGAACAGTTCAATTAAATTAAAGCATGGCACTTCTCCTAGATTTTATTTGAAAAGAGGAATTAGGCAAGTTTGCCCAATTTTCGCCTTACCTCTTCCTGCTTGCAACCCAACTTCTTACAAGTTCTGTTAAATCCAGCAATATAAAAGGGATCTCTATTGCTGACAGAGATATTATCATAAGTCAACTTGCAGATCACACAACCCTCTTTTTGAAAGATGCTGACCAGATTCCTAGAGCAGTCGATGTGATAAATATATTTTCCAAAGCATCTGGCTTTTGCCTAAACCTTAATAAGTGTGAATTGTTTGCTGTTAAAGACTGTGTGATACCCTCTATATGCAATATTCCAGTCAAGGAAAAAGTAACATACGTTGGGATTACCATATCTAAGGATCAACAGGAAAGATGCTCATTAAATTTTATACCTATTATTGAAAAAAACAAAAAGAAGTGTAACAATTGGTTGCAGAGGGATTTTTCCTTGAAAGGTCGAGTATTGCTTTCTAAAGCTGAAGGTATCTCCAGACTTACTTATGCAGCCCAGTCCCTATATCTTGACAACAAAATAGGTAAAGCTGTTGACCAGGTGCTTTTCAACTTCATCTGGAAAAATCACACACATTATATTAGGAAATCTGTCGTTATGAACTCATATGAATATGGTGGTCTCAATTTTTTAGTTTTTCCTACTTTGAATAATACTTTTAAGATAAATTGGGATAAACATTTTTTGGGGGAATTTGGAATTTCATCCCTCATTATATCTTCTCCTGTTTTGGTGGCCTCAATTTTATGTTACTTTGTAACTATAACATTGAAAAGATTCCTGCAAAATGATCTGCTTTTCATAGACAAGTATTCATAGCGTGGTCGTTAATATATAAACATAATTTTCCCCCGCATAGGTATTTCATTTGGAACACTAAGGACATTTTGTATAGAAACAAGTCTTTATTTTTTAAATAATCATATAAAAATAATAATCATAATCATATCCTGCTGGTGAGTCAACTTTTTAATGCAAAAGGATTGTTACTCAATTATGAGACATTTTTATCTCGTTACAATATCCCTGTAACACCTAGAGAGTTCACCATAGTCTTTGATGCTATTCCATCTGGAACTCTCATGTTATTTAGAGGTGTAGCTAGACCTCACCTTTTTGACCTACACTCGCTTAATCCAGTTGACTCTCCAATAGGGAAAATATGTTTCTCCTCGCTCCCTCAGAACAACAGATCTATACGTGCTTTATTTCAAAGGGAAATTGTATCCATTCCTTATGTCACAAGTTACTGGAATACATTGGTCACCAATATCTGTTGGAAAAAAAGTCTGCTTATTACCACACAAATACTTGCTTGTTAACAAGGTCAAAGAGGTCTCTTTCAGAATGATCCATAACTATTACCCTGCGAATCACTACCTGAAGAAACTCAAAAAAGATATTAACATTGATTGGACTTTTTGTGTTGAGCATCCAGAAACAGTTTTGCATTTATTTTGGCATTGTCTACATGTAAAACAATTATGGAAAGATATTCACAGTTTTATAATTGTTAATATTCTTGATGACTTGTGTTTGTTATGGGAGAATGTGCTGCTCGGTTTCCTTAATCATAATAAAGATAAAGAAAAAAAATTTTACCTCATAAATCTAATTGTGCTAATGGCTAAATTTCATATTCATAAATGTAAATTCACTAATAAAAACAACTCTTCTGTGTTTTCTATAAGGAATTAGGGCAGTACATTAAGACCATTCTACATATTTCTAATAAGAAAGCTGTTAAAACAATCAATATGTGTGGTTCTTTTAAGGTCTTTGTATAATCTGTCATTTGTTGTACCCCCTAGCATATGTTATCATTGTCTATTTATGTACTTATTGAATGTATACAGACTTTTCGACATTGGTAAAAAAATACATATATATACACTGCTCAAAAAAATAAAGGGAACACTTAAACAACACAATGTAACTCCAAGTCAATCACACTTCTGTGAAATCAAACTGTCCACTTAGGAAGCAACACTGACTGCAAATGGAATAGACAACAGGTGGAAATTATAGGCAATTAGCAAGACACCCCCAATGAAGGAGTGGTTCTGCAGGTGGTGACCACAGACCACTTCTCAGTTCCTATGCTTCCTGGCTGATGTTTTGGTCACTTTTGAATGCTGGCGGTGCTCTCACTCTAGTGGTAGCATGAGACGGAGTCTACAACCCACACAAGTGGCTCAGGTAGTGCAGCTCATCCAGGATGGCACATCAATGCGAGCTGTGGCAAGAAGGTTTGCTGTGTCTGTCAGCATAGTGTCCAGAGCATGTGCAAGGAGGAGCAGGAGGAGCAATGCCAGAGCCCTGCAAAATGACCTCCAGCAGGCCACAAATGTGCATGTGTCTGCTCAAACGGTCAGAAACAGACTCCATGAGGGTGGTATGAGGGCCAGACGTCCACAGGTGGGGGTTGTGCTTACAGCCCAACACCGTGCAGGACGTTTGGCATTTGCCAGAGAACCCCAAGATTGGCAAATTCGCCACTGGCGCCCTGTGCTCTTCACAGATGAAAGCAGGTTCACACTGAGCACATGTGACAGACGTGACAGAGTCTGGAGACGCCGTGGAGAACGTTCTGCTGCCTGCAACATCCTCCAGCATAACAGGTTTGGCGGTGGGTCAGTCATGGTGTGGGGTGGCATTTCTTTGGGGGGCCTCATGTGGCTGGAGTGTGTCAGCAGTTCCTGCAAGAGGAAGGCATTGATGCTATGGACTAGCCCGCCCGGTCCCCAGACCTGAATCCAATTGAGCACATCTGGGACATCATGTCTCGCTCCATCCACCAACGCCACGTTGCACCACAGACTGTCCAGGAGTTGGCGCATGCTTTAGTCCAGGTCTGGGAGGAGATCCCTCAGGAGACCATCCGCCACCTCATCAGGAGCATGCCCAGGCGTTGTAGGGAGGTCATACAGGCACGTGGAGGCCACACACACTACTGAGCCTCATTTTGACTTGTTTTAAGGACCTTACATCAAAGTTGGATCAGCCTGTAGTGGGGTTTTCCACTTTAATTTTGAGTGTGACTCCAAATCCAGACCTCCATGGGTTGATAAATTTGATTTCCAATGATAATTTTTGTGTGATTATGTTATCAGCACATTCAACTATGTAAAGAAAAAAGTATTTAATAAGAATATTTCATTCATTCAGATCTAGGATGTGTTATTTTAGTGTTCCCTTTATTTTTTTGAGCAGTGTATATATATAAATGAAGTTTTTGAAGCACAGAAATGTAAGATAAGCAAGAAACAATGATGTGACTTAGCAGCATGCCTAAAACGCATGCACAATTAATTTGCATAATGTAGGACCTAGGTGCATTAGTATCATAGATCAGAGAGATATGGACTCTACCTCTCAAAGCACCAAAATATCAAGGGTTACACTATCCTCAACTGATTTGAGCCAGTTTATGGCGGTGGATTGACTGCATTGTTTGAATGGAATGTTGGCATATTGGCAGTTCATTTGGAAAATTAATAGAATCATTCCTCTAAAACTGTCTGGCTAGCTAGCTAACTCACATACAGCGCAGAACATTTCTTCACATTCATTGTTTCACACAATATCTTATCACAGCAGTGGCAAACCATGGTTGACCAACTCCCTGACCAACATGGCTGACCTTTGGACCATCGTAAGAAGTTTCATGTCCATTCTGTACAAAAAAATATATATAAACGTAACATGTAAAGTGTTGGTTCCATGTCTCATGTGCTGAAATAATAGATCCCAGAAATGTTTCAAATGCACAAAAAGCTTATTTCTCTCAAAAGTTGTGCATAAACGTGTTTACATCCCTATTAGTGAACGTTTTTCGTTTGCCAAGATAATCCATCCACCTGACATGTGTGGCATATGAAGAACCTGATTAAACAACATTATTATTACAGGGGTGCACCTTGTGCTGGGGACAATGAAGGCCACTCTAAAATGTGCAGTTTTGTCACACAAGAGAGAGAATAAAGTAGACGGCACACGTTAAACGTTTGATTTATGACCCTATGTCCGGATGACGTGTGCATGCCCATATTTGGACATCCTGGCGGGAAGTGATCACGTGCTTATTCCCATATATGGGCACCCTGTTCCTGTTCTCACGCCTTAGAGTGAGTCCGAAAAAATGTATATAATGCCTTTGAAGTTGTCATGATGATTAATGTCTAGGGACCTCTTTGAACTGGGGGGGGATGAACATTTCAAAGAGTATGGCTCCCCACCCCCTGTTTTATTGACCTTAGGGCTGTTGTCTATGAAACACGAATGTCCTGGGGTATTGGGGTTGGCAGACGCATTATAAATAAAGCCCAGAACAAGACATGCGGCCCCAGAACACTTAACAAGATTTTTTAAAATAAACCCTGAACAATAAACAGAAAATTATGTCTCCTAGGCCAATTCTCGGGGTGCTACGCGTCTCATGTCATGAACCCAATGACAAAAGCCTCGAGGAAGTTCTGTGTGAAGCCCCAGAATGTTTTAAAGACGTTTTGGGTACAAGTGAGGGACATATGTCTTACATGTTCCAACCGGGGGATTCTACGGTTAAGATATTCACAGACAGTGGCCCCAAACCCCTTTATCAGGCAAAACCTGGGAGTTTTTCTCCTGCTCTGCGGATGAGAGAATGGCTTAAGATTAGGCTAGCGCTCTGTAAAATTGAACAGGCCCTGAGTGGTACAACTCTGCCTGGATATGCACTGGAAGAACAGGTCTGCGGACGCAGTGATCTGAAGGCCCTAAGAATCGCTTCAATGGCCTATAGCCCTGACTTCAAAGTGACAATTTTAGCTTGTGAACAATTTGTCTGTCAGTTCTCATGTATCTTCCAAAGCGTGCAAGGATGTCAACTTTTTTATGCCAGTGTTTAGCTTTAAATGGATTGATTATCCCATATTCATAACCCTTATGAATAAGCTGGACAGTCTTTTCCAAAATCGTGAACAATTACGGCGCTGGCCGCGTCTATCCTTAAGACATACCCAGGACCTACATGCCCGACGGATTATCTACCCCTGGAGTGAAAACTTACGGAGCTTAATGAGCAAGACATCTCAGGTATCCACTAGATAACACAGCCACAAAGTCAAAATTGGCTATATTGTAAAGATTCAAGAAAACAAAAATTTGCTTTTTGGTCTTAATTTAAGGTTAGCTTTAGGCAAATTGTAGAAATAGGCAGGGTTTATTACTTTGTGGCTGTGGGAATTAGTGACGACTGACGTATTCTGTTTTTCTGAGACTTTCCTCTGACAATACTCTCAAAGATGTTCATTGGACCTTAAACAAACTGGATACCGAGTACCCGGAGGCAGTGTTCATTGTCGCGGGGGACTTTAACAAAAGTAATTTAAGGTCCGCGCTCCCCAACTACTATCAACATATTGACTGTCCAACTTGCCGAAATTCTACACTTGACCACTGCTAAGCGCATTTTCTACTTTTCTCCTCTTCCGTCCTCCTTTTGGAAAATTTGAACACGACTCCATTTTGCTCCTTCCCATCTCAGTCACCGGATTCACAAAAATGCAAAGATTGTGCTTTTCAAAATCACGATCACGGATTACAAAAAGAAAGCCAGTCACGTCGCGGACACCAACGCACAAACACTTGTAGCTGAATGCATTGTTAATACCCCCCCCCAAAACATCTCCATTACCATGCTGTTTCATTCTGTGTATTTCATTAATCATTTACATAAATGTCTGTGTGTGCTACCTTGTGGTATTTTTTCCTGTGTTGACAGTTGCAATGGTCAAAATAACAAGCATTGCAAATATATTTATATATTTTATTTCTTTGATTTTGGTCTAGTTGCCAGTTCCCACACCATAAATTGTGTACTCTGCAGGGTTTTCTCTCTAAATAATATTACTTGTTGATGAAAAGAAAATCATATAATGTAATATACAGTACCAGTCAAAAGTTTGGACACACCTACACATTCCAGGGTTTTTCTTTATTTTTTACTTTTTTCTACATTGTAGAATAATAGTGAAGACATCAAAACTATGAAATAACACATATGGATGTTTTTTTTGTTTATTTTTAAATTTAACCTTTATTTAACTAGGCAAGTCAGTTAAGAACAAATTCTTATTTACAACGACAGCCTACCCCAGCCAAACCCGGACAATGCTGGGCCAATTGTGCACTGCCCTATGGGACTCCCAATCACAGCCAGATGTGATGTAGCCTGGATTCAAACCAGGTACTGCAATGATGCCTCTTGCACTGAGATGCAGTGTCTTAGACCACTGCGCCACTCGGGAGCCCAAATCATCTAGTAACCAAAAAAGTGTTAAACAAATTAAAATATATTTTATAATTGATATTCTTCATGAAGCCTCCCTTTGCCTTTATAAATGCGTTGCACACTCTTGGCATTCTCTCAACCAGCTTCATGAGGTAGTCACCTGGAATGCATTTCAATTAACAGGTGTGCCTTGTTAAAATGTTTTTGTGGAATTTCTTTCCTTAATGCGTTTGAGCCAAATCAGTCGTTTTGTGACAATGTAGGGGTGGAATACAGAAGATAGTCCTATTCGGTAAAAGACCAAGTCCATATTATGGCAAGAACAGTTCAAATAAGCAAAGAGAAATGACAGTTCATCATTAAATTAAGACATGAAGGTGAGTCAATCCTGAAAATTACAAGAACTTTGAAAGTTTCTTCAAGTGCAGTCGCAAAAACCATCAAGCGATGTGATGAAACTGGCTCTCATGAGGACCGCCACAGGAAAGGAAGACCCAGAGTTACCCCTGCTGCAAAGGATAAGTTCATTAGAGTTAACTGCACCTCAGATTGCTTCCCAAATAAATGCTTCACAGAGTTCAAGTAACAGACACATTTTAACATCAATTGTTCAGAGGAGACTGTGTGAATTAGGCCTTCATGGTTGAATCGCTGCAAAGGAACCACTACTAATGGACACCAATAAGAAGAAGAGACTTGTTCCCACCGTGAAGCATGAGGTGTGATGGTGCTTTGCTGGTGACACTCTTGGTGATTTATTTAGAATTCAAGGCACACTTAACCAGCATTGCTACCACAGCATCCTGCAGTGATACGCCATCCCATCTGGTTTGCGCTTAGTTTATTTATTTTTATTTGACCAGGCAAGTCAGTTAAGAACATATTCTTAATTACAATGACAGCCTATCGGGGAACAGTGGGTTAACTGCCGTGTTCATGGGCAGAACAAAATATGTTTTGTTTGTTGTTGACCTTGTTAGCTTGGGGATTCAATCCAGCAACCGTTTGGTTACTGGCCCAACACTCTAACCACTATTTGACCAAGAAGGAGAGTGATGGAGTGTTGCATCAGATGACCTGGCCACCACAATCACCCGACCTCAACTCAATTGAGATGGTTTGGGATGAGTTGGACCACAGAGTGAAGGAAAAGCAGCCAGCAAGTGCTCAGAATGTGTGGGAACTCCTTCAACACTGTTGGAAAAGCATTCCAGGTGAAGCTGGTTGAAAGAATGCCAAGAGTGTGCAAAGCTGTCATCAAGGCAAAGGGTAGCTACTTTGAAGAATCTAAGACATAAAATATATTAGATTTGTTTACCACTTTTTTGGTTACTACATGATTCCATATGTGTTATTTCATAGTTTTGATGTCTTCACTATTATTCTACAATGTAGAATAGCCTGCAAGGGGGCTTATCTGGACCACTGCTGAGTTGTGGTGGTCTTACTGGTGCTTTTACAGTCGCCGAAACATCACCCAAGTGGGTACTACATTTCAGTAGTGAATGATCCAGCCTACCTACGGAGGAGGAGCTGTGACTATCGAAGACGGCCAGGTGCCTGTTGAGGAGCTCCATGGCCTGTCAGTCAGATGTCTCTACCTCCCTGGCTGTACCATCTATGCTCCCTGTTCACAAGATACTACCTTTCTATACTGCCTATCATCTGAAGATGTCGAAGACCATCGCCCAAATACTGCAAGATCCCTATATTTGTTTTGATAAAGATGCACTATGCAGAATTCGCTCTGCCATTTCTTGGGTTCTAAAATTCAAATAGTTTGTCTAATTTATGTGACTGTCACGACTCCGACCGATGGTGACTCCCCTTCCCGTTCGGGCGGGGCTCGGCGGTCATCGTCACCGGCCTACTAGCTGCCACTGACTCTTTTTCCTCCCCCTCCTTATGTGTTTATTTGGTACACCTGTGTTGAGGTGATTTATAATTAGTGGGGCTTTATTAGTCAGCCAGCCCGTACGGTTCTTTGTGCGGGATTGTTCAGCTGTATGTTGGATTCGGGAGTAGATGAACGTTTGTTGGTTTCGTTCTTAAATTGTATTTTGGACTGGGTTTTTTGTCCTCCGTGTAGGGGACATTTGTTTGTTGCACCCAGTGTTTGTTCGTGTGGACGTTGTTTGCCAGTTGTGCATTAAAAGCACCAAAATTGAACTGTCTGTTGTTCCTGCGCTTGACTTCACACCCCCCGACACCCAGAGTTACAGAATCCCGCACCGCCGAAATGGAGTCAGCAAGAGCAGCAGCCAACCCTCTCACCTCGATGGAGGAACGGGTTCTCCACCACACCACCGTCCTCCATCGGATCGGATCAGCCATGGACCAAATGATGGAGAGAATGGATCGATGGGAGAGGAGTGGGTTCCTCTCTCCACCTTCGGTTTCCCCTCCTCAGGACTCTCCATCCCCCGGCTCCAGCGCGCTCCGTCTTACGCTCCCGAGGGATTATGATGGAGCGGCGGCAGGGTGTCAGGGGTTCTTACTCCAACTGGAACTATACCTGGCCACCGTTAGCCCCACTCCCTCGGGAGCGGAAAGGGTGAGTGTCCTCGTCTCCTGCATAACGGGTCGTGCTCTGGAGTGGGGAAACGCAGTCTGGAATGGCCCAGACTCAGCGAAGGAGCACTACCCAGAGTTTACCCGCCGTTTTCGTGCCGTGTTTGACCACCCCCCAGAGGGCCGAGCGGCGGGTGAAAGACTATTCCATCTCAGGCAGGAGAAGAGGAGCGCACAGGATTACACACTGGAGTTCCGGACCTTGGCCGCGGGATCAGGGTGGAACGACAGGGCCCTTATTGACCACTATCGGTGTAGTCTCCAGGAGGACGTCCGCAGGGAGCTAGCGTGTCGGGACACCGCTCTTTCCCTTGATGAGATAATTGACATGTCCATCCGACTGGACAATCTGCTGGCTACCCGCGGGCGTTCGGAGAAGGTCCTGTGCGTTCCACCACCCAGCACCCCGGCTCCCATCCCGATAGAGTTGGGAGGGACCGCGCCTAGGGGTATCGGAGGAGGAGGCCCCCCCTGCACCAGCTGTGGTCGGAGAGGACACACGGCCGATCGGTGCTGGGGGGTCCCGTCTGGGAGTCGAGATGGCAGGCGGAACGCTTCTCGATCACCCCAGGTGAGTCAGCACCAGACTCACCCAGAACCCCCTGTTGGTCACATGTTTGTCTTGATTTTTTTCCTTAAATTTTTTCCCTCTTCCCAGCATAGGGCGCTAGTCGATTCAGGTGCAGCTGGGAACTTTATGGATCGCGGACTCGCCCGTAAGTTGGGCATTCCGCTTGTGCCGATAGATTCTCACTTTCCCGTGCACTCCCTAGATAGCCGGCCATTAGGGTCAGGGGTGGTCAGGGAGGACACAGTTCCACTGGACATGGTGACGCAGGGGAATCATAGGGAACGGATCAGTCTCTATATTATTGATTCGCCTGCGTTTCCAGTGGTGCTGGGAATTCCCTGGCTGGCCCGGCACAATCCCAGTATTTCGTGGAGACAGGGGGTTCTCCAGGGGTGGTCAGAGGAGTGTTCTAGAAGGTGTCTTGGAGTTTCCATCGGCGCTACGTCGGTGGAGAGTCCAGACCAGGTTTCCCCGGTGTGCATTCCCCCCGAGTATGCCGATTTGGCAATCGCTTTCTGTAAAAAGAAAGCGACGAAATTACCACCCCATCGACCGGGAAGGGATTGTGCGATAGATCTCCAGGTAAACGCTGCGCTTCCCAAGAGTCACGTGTACCCCTTGTCCCAAGAGGAGACGTTGGCTATGGAGACATATGTCACGGAGTCTCTGGGACAGGGTGTCACGCCCTGGCCTTAGTATTATTTGTTTTATTTATTATTTTAGTTAGGTCAGGGTGTGACATGGGGTATGTGTGTATTTTGGGGTATTATATGGTAGAGGGGGTGTTTGTTGTAGTTTATGGTTTTGTGTTGAGTGTATGTGTCTAGCTGTGTCTATGTTGGGTGTAGTTCTAGGAAAGTCTATGGTGGCCGGAATGGGTTCTCAATTAGAGACAGCTGATTTCGGTTGTCTCTAATTGGGAGCCATATTTAAGGCTGCCATGGGCTTTAGCTGTTTGTGGGTCATTGTTTGTGTATACGTATATGTCGACGTAAGTAGTTTGTGTGTGCACTTACGTTTGAAGTTTTCACGATCGTTTGTTGTTTTCGTTAGTGTTGTATAAGTGTGTCGTGTTCATCTTCGTCGTTGTTATTAAAAGAAGATGTATTCAAATCATGTTGCGCCTTGGTCCTCTCGTTCATGTCAACACGATCGTGACAGAATGACCCACCAATACCGGATCAAGCAACATGACCAGCGGCAACAGGATCAAGGCATTAAGGATTCATGGACATGGGAGGAGATTTTAGATGGTAACGGACCTTGGGCGCAACCGGGAGAATATCGCCTCCCTCGTGAAGAGCTGGAGGCAGCGAAAGCCGAGAGGAGGCGATATGAGGAGGCAGCACGGAGACAAGGCTGGAGACCCGCGAGTACTACCCCAAAATTTCTTGGGGGGGGGGGGGGGGGGGGGGGGCTAAGAGGTAGTGGGCCGAGGGCAGGTAGGAGACCTGCGCCCACTTCCCAGGCTAACCGTGGAGAGCGGGAGTACGGGCGGACACCGTGTTACGCAGTAGAGCGCACGGTGTCTCCTGTACGTGTTCATAGCCCGGTGCGGGTTATTCCACCTTCCCGCACTGGTAGGGCTAGATTGGGCATTGAGCCAGGTGCCATGATACCGGCTCAACGCGTCTGGTCTCCAGTGCGTCTCCTCGGGCCGGTATACATGGCACCAGCCTTACGCATGGTGTCCCCGGTTCGCCTACATAGCCCGGTGCGGGTTATTCCACCTTCCCGCACTGGTCGGGCGACGGGGAGCATTCAACCAGGTAAGGTTGGGCAGGCTCGGTGTTCAAGGGAACCAGTACGCCTGCACGGTCCGGTATTTCCGGCGCCACCTCCCCGCCCCAGTTCAGTTCCACCAGTGCCTACACCACGTAACAGGCTTCCAGTGTGTCTCCAGAGCCCTGTTCCTCCTCCACGCACTCGTCCTATGGTGCGTGTCTCCAGCCCGGTACCACCAATTCCGGCACCACGCACTAAGCCTCCTGTGCGTCTCCAGAGTCCTGTGCATCCTGTTGCTGCTCCCCGCACTAGCCCTGAGATGCGTGTCCCCAGTCCGGTACCACCAGTTCCGGCCCCACGCACTAGGCCTAATGTGCGTCCCCAGGGTCCAGTATGCCCTGTTCCTTCTCCCCGCACTAGCCTGAAAGTGCGTGCCTTTAGCCCGGTGCCTCCAGTTCCGGCACCACGCACCAGGCCTACAGTGCGCCTCATCCGGCCAGAGCCATCCGTCTCCCCAGCGCCGTCTGAGCCATCCGTCCCCCCAGCGCCGTCTGAGCCATCCATCTCCCCAGCGCCGTCTGAGCCATCCGTCTCCCCAGCGCCATCTGAGCCATCCGTCTGCCCAGTGCCGTCTGAGCCATCCGTCTGTCCAGAGCCATTAGAGCCGCCCGTCTGTCCCGAGCCGTCAGAGCCATTAGTCAGTCAGGAGCCGCTAGAGCCATTCGTCAGTCAGGATCTGCCAGAGCCGCCAACCAGACAGGATCTGCCAGAGCCGCCAACCAGACAGGATCTGCCAGAGCCGCCAACCAGACAGGATCTGCCAGAGCCGCCAACCAGACAGGATCTGCCAGAGCCGCCAACCAGACAGGATCTGCCAGAGCCGCCAACCAGACAGGATCTGCCAGAGCCGCCAACCAGACAGGATCTGCCAGAGCCGTCAGCCAGCCATGAGCGTCCAGATCCGTCTGCCAGCCATGAGAAGCCGGATCTGTCAGCCAGCCATGAGCCGTCCAACCAGGATCCGCCGGAGCCGTCATCCAGCCAGGATCTGCCCATTATCCTGGTGTTGCCCCTTATCCTGGTGCTGCCCCTTATCCTGGTGCTGCCCCTTACCCTGGTGCTGCCCCTTACCCTGGTGCTGCCCCTTACCCTGGTGCTGCCCCTTATCCTGGTGCTGCCCCTTATCCCGGTGCTGCCCCTTATCCCAGTGCTGCCCCTTATCCCGGTGCTGCCCCTTATCCCGGTGCTGCCCCTTATCCCGGTGCTGCCCCTTATGACTATGGTGGGGTGGGGACCACGACCAGTGCCGGAGCCGCTGCCGTGGAAGGAAGCCCACCCAGACCCTCCCCTAGACTATGTGCTGGTGCGTCCGGAGTTTGCACCTTAAGGGGGGGGTTATGTCACGCCCTGGCCTTAGTATTATTTGTTTTATTTATTATTTTAGTTAGGTCAGGGTGTGACATGGGGTATGTGTGTATTTTGGGGTATTATATGGTAGAGGGGGTGTTTGTTGTAGTTTATGGTTTTGTGTTGAGTGTATGTGTCTAGCTGTGTCTATGTTGGGTGTAGTTCTAGGAAAGTCTATGGTGGCCGGAATGGGTTCTCAATTAGAGACAGCTGATTTCGGTTGTCTCTAATTGGGAGCCATATTTAAGGCTGCCATGGGCTTTAGCTGTTTGTGGGTCATTGTTTGTGTGTATGTATATGTCGACGTAAGTAGTTTGTGTGTGCACTTACGTTTGAAGTTTTCACGATCGTTTGTTGTTTTCGTTAGTGTTGTATAAGTGTGTCGTGTTCATCTTCGTCGTTGTTATTAAAAGAAGATGTATTCAAATCATGTTGCGCCTTGGTCCTCTCGTTCATGTCAACGCGATCGTGACACAGGGGTACATTCGGCCCTCCATCTCACCCGTCTCCTCGAGTTTCTTTTTTGTGAAGAAAAAGGGGGGAGGTTTGCGTCCGTGTATTGATTATAGAGGTCTAAATGCCATCACAGTGGGGTTTAGTTACCCACTACCTCTCATCGCTTCGGCGGTGGAATCATTTCACGGAGCGCAGTTCTTTACAAAACTGGACCTCAGGAGCGCGTACAGTCTGGTGCGTATTCGGAAAGGAGACGAGTGGAAAACCGCATTTAGTACCACATCGGGCCACTATGAGTACTGCGTCATGCCGTATGGGTTAAAGAATGCTCCAGCCGTTTTTCAATCCTTTGTAGACGAGATTCTCAGGGACCTGCACGTGCAGGGGGTGGTTGTGTATATCGATGACATTCTGATCTACCCAGCTACTCACGCCGCGCATGTATCTCTGGTACGCAAGGTGCTTGGCAGACTGCTGGAGCATGACCTATACGTCAAGGCTGAGAAGTGTGTGTTCTCCAAACGAGCCGTCTCCTTCCTGGGTTATCGCATTTCCACCTCGGCGGTGGTGGTGGAGAGTGACCGCATTAAGGCCGTGCGTAATTGGCCGACTCCGACCACGGTAAAGGAGGTGCAGCGGTTTTTGGGTTTTGCCAACTACTACCGGAGATTTATCCGAGGTTTTGGCCAGGTAGCGGCTCCCATTACCTCACTGCTAAAGGGGAGCCCGGTGCGGTTGCGGTGGTCAGCAGCGGCGGACGGAGCTTTCAACAGGTTGAAGGTTCTGTTCACGGATGCGCCCGTGTTGGCGCATCCGGACCCCTCTTTAGCATTCATAGTGGAGGTGGACGCGTCCGAGGCTGGGGTGGGTGCCGTGCTATCACAGCGCTCGGGTACGCCACCAAAACTCCGCCCCTGCGCTTTCTTCTCTAGGAAGCTCAGCCCAGCGGAGCGTAACTATGATGTGGGGGACCGGGAGTTGTTAGCGGTGGTCAGGGCTCTGAAGGTGTGGAGACACTGGCTTGAGGGGGCTAAGCACCCCTTTCTCATCTGGACCGACCACCAGAATCTGGAGTATATTCGGGCAGCTAGGAGACTGAACCCACGTCAGGCAAGGTGGGCCATGTTCTTCACCCGGTTCCGGTTTACCTTATCCTATAGACCAGGCTCCCAAAACGTAAAGGCTGACGCACTGTCCCGCCTTTACGACACGGAGGATAGGTCCACCGAACCCACTCCTATCCTTCCCGCCTCGAGGCTGATAGCGCCAGTGGTATTGGAGGTGGACTCGGACATCGAGCGGGCGCTACGGGCGGAACACGCTCCTCCTCAGTGTCCGGCGGGGCGGAAGTACGTGCCGCTTGGTGTTCGGGACCAACTGATTCGGTGGGCTCACGTCCTACCCTCCTCGGGACACCCTGGGGTGGCGAGGACAGTGGGGAGCCTTCGGGGGAGGTATTGGTGGCCTACCTTAGCTCGGGACGTTAGGGTTTATGTCTCCTCCTGTTCGGTATGCGCCCAGAGTAAGGCTCCTAGGCACCTTCCTAGAGGGAAGTTGCAACCCCTCCCCGTTCCACAACGGCCATGGTCTCATCTGTCCGTAGATTTCCTGACCGATCTTCCCCCGTCTCAGGGAAACACTACGGTTCTGGTGATTGTGGATCGGTTTTCTAAGTCCTGCCGTCTCCTCCCGTTGCCCGGTATCCCTACAGCCCTACAGACTGCGGAGGCCTTATTCACCCACGTCTTCCGGCACTACGGGGTGCCGGAGGATATCGTTTCTGATCGGGGCCCCCAGTTCACGTCCCGAGTATGGAGGGCGTTCATGGAGCATCTGGGGGTCTCGGTCAGCCTGACTTCCGGGTATCACCCCGAGAGTAATGGGCAGGTGGAGAGAGTGAACCAGGAGGTGGGTAGGTTTCTGCGGTCGTATTGCCAGGACCGGCCAGGGGAGTGGGCGAGATACATTCCTTGGGCCGAGATGGCCCAGAACTCACTACGCCACTCCTCTACTAACGTATCCCCCTTTCAGTGCGTGTTGGGGTACCAGCCGGTCCTGGCACCATGGCATTCGAGCCAGACCGAGGCTCCTGCGGTGGAGGAATGGGTACAGCGCTCTAAGGAGACCTGGAGGGCCGTCCAGGAGTCTCTCCAACAAGCTGGTAGAAGGCATAAGAGGAGCGCTGACCGCCACCGCAGTGAGGCCCCCGTGTTTGTACCGGGGGACAGGGTCTGGCTCTCGACCCGAAACCTGCCCCTCCGCTTGCCCTGCCGGAATCTGGGTCCGCAGTGTGTAGGGCCCTTCAAAGTCCTGAGGAGAATAAACGAGGTGTGTTATCGATTACAACTCCCTTCCTATTATCGTATTAACCCCTCGTTTCATGTGTCTCTCCTCAGGCCGGTGGTAGCTGGTCCCCTGCAGGACGGTGAGGTGCCGGGGGTCCCCCCCCCTCCCCCTCTGGACATCGAGCGGTCCCCGGTGTATACGATACGGGCCATTCTGGACTCGAGACGCCGGGTGAGGGGCCTGCAGTACCTCGTGGACTGGGAGGGGTAAGGTCGGGAGGAGAGGTGCTGGGTACCGGTGGGGGACATTTTGGATCCGTCAATGTTGAGGGATTTCCATTGCCTCCATCCGGATCGCCCTGCGCCTCGCCCTCCGGGTCGACCTCGAGGCCGGTGTCGGCGCGCTGCGGGAGCCGCGCGTCAGAGGGGGGGTACTGTCACGACTCCGACCTAGGGTGACTCCCCTTCCCGTTCGGGCGGGGCTCGGCGGTCGTCGTCACCGGCCTACTAGCTGCCACTGACTCTTTTTCCTCCCCTTCCTTATGTGTTTATTTGGTACACCTGTGTTGAGGTGATTTATAATTAGTGGGGCTTTATTAGTCAGCCAGCCCTTACGGTTCTTTGTGCGGGATTGTTCAGCTGTATGTTGGATTCGGGAGTAGATGAACGTTTGTTGGTTTCGTTCATAAATTGTATTTTGGACTGGGTTTTTTGTCCTCCGTGTAGGGGACATTTGTTTGTTGCACCCAGTGTTTGTTTGTGTGGATGTTGTTTGCCAGTTGTGCATTAAAAGCACCAAAATTGAACTGTCTGTGGTTCCTGCGCTTGACTTCACACCCCCCGACACCCAGAGCGTTACAGTGACAAAACAAGCACTCATTGTGTCGAGAATCCTTATAACATCTACACCGCTGTGGAATATCTTTTCCATAACCAAAAATGTTCTATTTTCAGCTGTTTGAAGCTGGTGTATAAAACCAAAAGTAAAAGCAAAAACTAAACTTAAGAACGGGAAGTATAGAAAAAGTGCACATAGAATGGATCTACCGCTTCCTAGACTTGCTTTAAATGTCAATGAAAGATCTATTACTTACATTTTTATGTGATTTTGGTCAGCTCACCCAAAAAGTTACATATTGTAGCTTTAAATTGTTTTTGGTTTATTTTGTTTATAAAGCGACTTTGAAATTCTACTTGGAATGAAAGCGTTAGCTCTATAAAATAAATACATTATTATTATTATTTTTCTTATCATTATTATTACTATTATTATAATACCTAGCTACCAAGAAGCCATTTCAGACTATGAGTCAAGTTATCTTAGCTGGTATGCCTGCTAAATTGGAAGACACATTCCTTTCAATCTTTTACCCAGATTTTAGCAAAGATGCAGAGACGCATATTTACTTTCTTTAAAAAATACAGCAGGATACAGACAGCTCAAGAAGTATGCTTAGATATGCTGAAAAATATGCATTTAATTATTTTTTTTTACATCGAATTAAGCATAATGATTATGGCCCTAGATAGCAGGAAAAGGCAGTTTTAGGTGTTTGAAAAGTGCTTAATTCTCCAACTTCCTGACTGTGGGCGGTCACCTCCCCAGCCATCCTCACGTAATTTGTTCCCCCTCAGATTTTTTGGGGGGGTGCATGACGCCCCTGTCTTCAGAAAATAAACAAGCTTTGGAAAATAGTTGGCTTGTTTCGTAGGCTACCTCTTTTTGCTCAATGACAATTACACAACGACCCCGCCCTCTTTGTCGTCCGATTGCGCCTGCTCAGTCCGCCCCTCTGTGCTTTCTCTTTCTCCTTCACTCTGCCCTATTGCGTGAGACCCAGACCGCTCTGAAACTCCGTGCATCGCCCTGCAAACAAGGTAGGGAATTCATAACACCAACAATATTTTAATCTCGGCTAGTGGAGTGATACTGAAATAATATTTTACTTATTTGATTGTTGTTTAGATGGCTCAAAGTGTGGAAGCGAGAGTATAGTGGAGTAGGCTACATGATAGTAGGGCTTCAGGACAGGGCAGGAGGCCTGACTGTCTGACAACTGCATAAGTCTCAGCACTTTTAGATATTCAGGAAATTACAACATTCGGACAAAGTAGACATCACTAGGCTATGTAGGTTAATTATAGGCTATAAATAAACGGATTAAATAGCTTATTGACGCTAACTAGTGAGCATTGCGCACGGTGTTTCACGTTTAGTGACAATTACAGTCTCAGAATTTCAGCAGAATATTAAATTGTAAATCAATTCAATAGTAGATTTTGTGAATTGTAATTTTTTCCCCAAGAGTATCTGGTTCTAGCACTATATATTTTTGCAAACATGAGTAATGCATTGAACTATGAACAATGGAGACCTAGGCTAGCCATCTTTCTATTCCAAAGGGCAATATATATGAGCCCATAAATTACGCCCTATAAAATCTAGTGTCAGTGTTTTTATAAAATGTTTTGTAAATTTGATTTCCCATTAACTGCATGGTTTGTGCCCCAGATACAAAGAGGGTTAGGTTTATCCTCGTGTTGGCACAATGCTCTTTACGCACGCTGGTTCTGATGTAACACGCAGCAATTAAATAATCCATGGACAGAAGGTCGGCCCACAACAGAAATGAAAGTGAATACGATTTGGAATTTCAAGTAGTTGTGAAAAAAAGGTAATCACAGTAAGTGTGGTTGTACGATTGCACAATAGGTGTTTTCCTATTTATAAACCTCTGACAGCCTCTTTGTCGCTCTCCGAAGTTCTGAAATCCAAATGCACCTATGGACAGCAAATAATGATCCAAGCCTTGCTTCTTTTTCGGTAGTGTCTGAAGCTGTAGGCCTAGTCCTTTTAATAAGCCTGAAGAGAGTAGGCCTATAGCCAGTGATAGTACGTTCAATGGTAAAAGAATGCTGTTAATCACAATCTAGGTTCCTTGGCTACCTATAGTGTTGAGCAGATTAATATATAGCTCCATGTACACAGGCTGAATATCAACCCCAATAGGAAAATGGCTGTCCTGAAATGCCTGGCAGGAATTCACATTTTGGTCATTTAGTAGATGCTCCAGAGCATCTTACAGGAGCATTTAGCGTTAAGTGTCTTGCTCAAGGGCACATCAGATTTTTCACCTAGTCAGCTCGGGGATTCTAACCAGTGACCTTTCTGCTGGGCTACCTGTTGAGTAGGCCATGTGGTAGCCACAGCTAACCCATGCACCAAATGCGCCACATTCAGGCTATAAATTCACTAGGTGTAGCCTAATTTGACTGCCTTCGACCTTATCTCACACGCACACACGAATAGTTCGCCTAATTTCAGTTCATGTGACAAAACAAGCAAGTGTAGAGAATCATTGTACCATCTAACCCGCTGTGAAATTAATTTTCAATAACCAAAAAGTATTTTCAACTGGTGTACAAAATGGAAAGTAAAAGATGCAAAAATGAAACTTAAGCATAGAAATATTTCACATAGAACAGATCTACCGCTTCATATACTTGCTTTCAATGAGAATTATAGATCTATAACTCACATTTCTATGTGAATTTGGTCAGGTCGCCCAAAAAAGTACATACTGCAGCTTTAAGCCATTTATAAGCAGACCTTAAGTAAAGCATCACCCTCGCCTGTCCCTAGTGTCACGAAGCGGCTCATAGCCCGTAACAGAGAGAGACAATAATAATAATATTTATTAACTGAAGTAACCTATATACAATAAACAATGGTGTGTGTGTAGTCAGTAATCAGTAGTGTAAGTGATTGGTTGCGTGCATAGATGTGATAATGAGGGGTGTTGAAATGTGCCCAAACAAACAAACAAAACAGCCACAAAAATGCCATAACCAAAATCCAACAGTGTGTCTGCATGGAGAGTCTCCTCAATGAATGGGGGAAAGGTGTGTCTCATTTCGCTGACGACCCTCCCAGCTCCGCCCACCAACATCCTAATAAGGAAAACAAGAGCAAAGAGAAAGAATATGGCAGACAGAGTGGGAGGGTCGTCACACTAGTCTGTCTTCATCACCAAAACAATGTCTCTGGGCTGGCATGATAATAACTTTTGCAGCTGACTGATATCCCCAACAGTGGTGCTTCTTTTGTTTGAATAGCATAAAGACCCAGGAATACAATGGTGAATACTGGCTGTCTGGTATCTACATTTCCCAGGATCCTACTGGATGTGTTATGTTCATCTAGTCATTTGGGCCAGCCATGTTGTTGTCTGAGTGTGCACATGTTTTCCTGTTCTGTGCACAGCTGATTTAGGAATGTCCTTGTGACCCCTGGAGCTCAGTGAACGTGTGTTTGACATTTGTTTGGGGGACAGGCTAGTGAAAGGGTCAGAGGAGGTTAGTGAGTGAGAGAGAGAGAGAAAGAGAGAGTGGGGGGGAGTGAGGAAGTCAAGAGAGAGGAAAGTAGGGGTTAATGTTGGTGATAGGAAAGAGTGTGTGTCTATGGTGGTGTGGGTTGAGTAGGAGTGACGAGGTGTGTGTGAGGTTAGGGTAGCAGGAGGTAGAGGGGTAAAGCACCCATTTCAAAATGGCATGGTCATATGAGGCATGGTGTCAAGTCCACCTGGGTTATTTATAGAACGGGGGTCAGGGGGAGAAGGGGAAGGGGGAAGGAGAGGGTGAGGAAGCTGGGAATAAGGGACTGAGTAAGGAGGAATGGAAGTGAGAAGGAGGGGTGTAACTGACAAAGACAGATCCCAAACCGTGCTGGGTATGCAGAATGCCCCCTTTCATAAAGTCCCTGAGCATAGACAACAGCACTGAGACAGACATAGAGGACAGGATTGCTCTCATCTAATCACTCACATTATGGAGTGAGGTGTGTGTGTGTGTGTGTGTGTGTGTGTGTGTGTGTGTGTGTGTGTGTGTGTGTGTGTGTGTGTGTGTGTGTGTGGGCGTGGGCGGGCGTGTGTGGGCGTGTGTGGGCGTGTGTGTGTGTGTGTGTGTGTGGGCGTGTGTGTGTGGGCGTGTGTGTGTGTGTGTGTGTGTGTGCGTGTGTGGGTAGTAGTGGGTGAGTGAGTCTAAATTCCCAGTGACACCAGGGTAAACATCCCCACGGAAACATATCATCCACCTCACCGCTGTGTCTCGAAAATCACCAGATGTTCTCGGTACCACAGTAAGGTGTGTGTATGTTACCAGATCATCAAATGTTGTCATAGGTGGTATGTGTTTGTCGTCTATACAGCCATGGGCCCTTTGGGTGATAAACATATCAGCAGTTCTCTACGGGCCATAGAGCACTGCTTTATCAGTGCTGAGGACACACCCTCTGGTTCAGTATTATAGGGTGTCCACCCACTCTGCTCAGAGTGGGTGAAAACGTGCTTTGGTGATGTCATTTAACTTCCTTATGTTATAAAATACATTTTACCAAGACAAATATGATTTCTCATTTTCTGAATCATTCAATGGGGTCTTTCTCTAACATATCATTTAAAGCTGCAATATGTAACTTTTTGGGCGACACGGCCAAATACACACAGAAATGTTAGTTAGATCTGCCATTTTCATTGAAAGCAAATTTAAGAAGCCGTATATATGTTCTAGGTGTGCTATTTCTATGCTTCCTTTGCTTAAGTTTTGTTTTTGTGTCTTTTACTTTTGGTTTTGTACACCAGCTTCAAACAGCTGAAAATACAATATTTTTGGTTTGCACAATATATTTCACAGTGGTTTAGATGGTACATTGATTCTCTACACTATACTTGCTTGTTTTGTCACAAACAGAAATTAGGTGAACTATTAACATAGGGAACATTTAACACTATATCCCAAAAGTTGGATTTCGTAACCTCATACATTCAATAATAAGCACTGAGGTCTGTTGACAGAGCGGTGCAGCTTTCTCGCTGAAACTTTCGAGGATTTGACATTTTGTGGACGTTGTCTTCCAAGTTGTTTCTGCTCATTGCTCCATTTTCACAGAAACATCTGTTTTTGTGAGAAGTCTTCCAAAATGATCAGGAACTTCCTATTAATATGAACAGTGTATACTAAAATATGAAAATACAACAAATCAATATCTATCTTACATCTGTATTGTTTTCTGTCCTCCGGATTTGAGAAGAAAGATGAGGAGTTCAATGGTAAACCTGTCAGGGGCCTTAATTCTTGCACAGCATCCAGTCTAAATGCTATTTTCCTGATTTTTGGCCACTTTTTTTCTCTGGCCTCCATTGATTGAGTCTCCCTAATCTTTACCACCCTACTAGGGTAAAAACACCAACACACAGAGTTACACATGGAAAAAACAAAATATACAGTCAATAACACAATAGAAAAAAAAGTTTATATACAGTGTGTGCAAATGAGGTAAGATAAGGTAAGGCAATAAATACGCCGTAGTGGCGGAATAATTACAATTTAGCAATTAAACACTGGAGTGATAGAGACTGGAGTGATAGATGTGCAGAAGCTGAATGTGCAAGTAGAGATACTGGGGTGCAAAGGAGCAAACAAATAAAAAATAAATAACAGTATGAGGATGAGGTCGTTGGATGGGCTATTTACAGATGGGCTATGTACAGGTGCAGTGATCTGTGAGCTGCTCTGACAGCTGGTGCTTAAAGTTAGTGAGGGAGATATGAGTCTCCAGCTTCAGTGATTTTTGCAATTCGTTCCAGTCATTGGCAGCAGAGAACTGGAAAGAAAGGCGGCCAAATAAGGAATTTGGTTTGGGGGTGACCAGTGAAATATACCTGCTCAAGCCTGTGCTACAGGTGTGTGCTGCTATGGTGACCAGTGAGCTGAGATAAGGTGGGGCTTTACCTAGCAAAGACTTATAGATGGCCTGGAGCCAGTGGGTTTGGCGACGAATATGAAGCGAGGGCCAGCCAACGAGAGCATACAGGTCGCAGTGGTGGGTAGTATATGGGGCTTTGGTGATAAAACGGATGGCACTGTGATAGACTGCATCCAATTTGCTGAGTAGAGTGTTGGAGGCTATTTTGTAAATGACATCGCCGAAGTCAAGGATCGGTAGGATAGTCAGTTTTACGAGGGTATGTTTGGCAGCATGAGTGAAGGATGCTTTGTTGCGAAATAGGAAGCCGATTCTAGATTTAATTTTGGATTGGAGATGCTTAATGTGAGTCTGGAAGGAGAGTTTACAGTCTAACCAGACACCTAGGTATTTGTAGATGTCCACATATTCTAAGTCAGAACCGTGCAGAGTAGTGATGCTGGACGGGCGGGCAGGTGCGGGCAGCGATCGGTTGAAGAGCATGCATTTAGTTTTACTTGCATTTAAGAGCAGTTGGAGGCCATGGAAGGAGAGTTGTATGGCATTGAAGCTCGTCTGGAGGTTAGTTAACACAGTGTCCAAAGAAGGGCCAGAAGTGGATCAGGTGGATCAGAGAATCACCAGCAGCAAGAGCGACATCATTGATGTATACATAATGTGTATACATAATGTGTAAACATAATATATATAATGTGTTCTGTCAAATGTGAAGAGCTCAGAGGAAAGTGACAGTGATAGTTTCATTGCATCAGAGGCTTTAGAGTCACTCACAGTGGTGCATTGACTGATGATAACCATGACAGTATAAGGCATGCAACTAAAAGACCGCTTCAGCTATCCTTTCCAAATCCACTACCAACAAAAGGTACAACTCAATATGAAAAACACAAAGATTTCCTGTTCAGTTAAGCCAAAGTAGACCAACCTCACAGTACACCCACCACTAGCATTGTTGGGAAAACAGTGAGAGATTGCATGCCTAAGTCTTCTGTCCTTCCTTGTGCTCTTCCCCACATCTGAAGAGTCATGTCAGACAAAGGAGGAGAGAAGGCGAGACTGGTGAGGAAGGAGGAAGCGAGTCCAGCATCACAGGCCATTCAGAACAAAGGAGCTCCCTGTGCACCATGTTGCCACAAGGGTGAGTGAGAGAGGTGGTGAGAGCAGGAGGTGGGGAGACAAAGATGTCATCAGGGTCCCCTGGACTGTCTCAATAGATTGATCAATCTATCATTCAGATGTTACGGATGTTTAGCACGTATTACAAACACAAGTGTCAGAGAGTACTTAAAGGGATACTTTGGGATTTTGGAAATTAGGCCTTTATCTACATCCCCAGAGTCAGATTAACTTCTGGATACCATATTTATATCTGTGTGCGGTTTGAAGGAAGTTGCTAACTATTGCTACCGCAATTGATAACTAGCTTTAGCACAATGACTGGAAGTCTATGCTGCCCTACCAAGCAAAAAGACAGTAACTGCTCAATTGGTTGAAAATGAGTTAATGTAATTTTTGCTACATTAAATACATGCTTAATCATGTTGACAAGTGTCCTGCCTCTATTGTATTGTGTTTTGGAGAAAATGGGGGTCATGTTAGTAGTAACTGCATAAAGTTACTGTTAAACCAGGGTAAAAAAAAAAAGGTTTTCTCAGTTCCACACTATGAGCAGTTACTGCCTTTTTGCTTGGTAGGGCAGATTGGGTATCTGTTAGCAGCCTCGTGAAACTACCTCTAACTTCCTTCATAATTGACACAAAGACATAAAAATGGTATCCACAATTTCATCTGACTCTGGGGAAGTAGATAAAGGGCCTCATTGTCAATATCCCGAAGTATCACTTTAAGAAACACTGAGCTTTTTCCCACTCCCTACATTCCTGGTCTCTATTCTTGCCCTGTCCTTTTCTCCATTGCTTCGCAACTATGGATGTGTGAGGACTTGATAGGTAACATGATACGTAACAAGCCACTAATCTGAAAGGGCATATATTCAAGTGGTCATTGAGGAAAATAAACCATGAAAGGAGACAAGGATAGGAAGGTATTAGGAGTGTTGGGACAGCGCCTAGTCACCATCAAGAGCAGAAAGATACACACACTGCCAGCAAAGTTACCACACACACACCCACACACCCACACACCCACACACACACACACACACACACACACACACACACACACACACACACACACACACACACACACACACACACACACACACACACACACACACACACACACACACACACACACACACACACACACACACACACACCGGTCCTATATCAAAGCAGAGACACAGGGGACCCTGGTGACATTATAAAAGCTAGCATAGTGCAGTTGTGTGCAGTGGGGATAGTTGATGAACCGGCCAAACTCTGACTTAGGCTTACTGTCGTTCAATAGCGCATAGTGGCATACTAGCGCGAGTGCTGTGACGTATACTGTGATTGCTATATGGCATACATCTTCTTCCACATCTTCTTAAGCTAACAGCTTCAACGCAGGCAGCTAACTACTAACAGCGCTGACTTAGGCAATAAAGTGGCAGGCTTTTAAAGGCACAGTTCACCCCAAAATCAAACAGACTTTGATTTAGGGCAAACTATTCCTTTAATCTTAAGGTGGCTCAAATCAGGCTGTGCCATGTGGTTTCCTATTTAGAGAGATGTTTACCTGGTATACCAGAGGTCAAAAGACAAGCAGTCCCTCCCTCGTAAGAGTCAATCCCATTAAGTTAAACCGTGCTAGCTAGCGGTTTGCTAATAGACTGATGCCGTGAATAAATGGAGTTAAATCAATTGGCTGGGCAAGAATGGGGATGTGGGGGGGAGTGAAAAGCAATATATCACAGGCCCAGTAGACCAGATCAGGGCTACTGTAGCTGGCCCGGCCGTCAGTACTTGACAGTACATTGATTTTACAAAGCACACCTTTATAAAAGAGAATAAGATTCCCAAATTTAGCTCAGTACCAAGGCTCCAACACAACTTTGGAAACTACTTTAGTATGAAGCAATGAATTTATACTAATGTGAATATTATTTAGGACACAGTCAAGGATTGTTTGAGCACCTTACCAAGAGGAAGGCATTAGTGGGCCTGTAGATCCACTAGTTAGTAGACACTGTGTGGTGTATGTTGAAACCTTTCTAGAGCAGCGTGTGGTGTGTGTGACTGTGAATGCATAGATAGATGCTGTGTGGACGCTGTGTCTAGTGCTAGATGCTGTGTGGACTCTGTGTGTAGGCCTAGATGCTGTGTGGACACTGTGTGTAGGCTTAGATACTGTGTGGACACTGTGTGTAGGCCTAGATACTGTGTGGACACTGTGTATAGACCTAGATACTGTGTGAACACTGTGTATAGGCCTAGATGCTGTGTGGACACTGTGTATAGGCCTAGATACTGTGTGAACACTGTGTATAGGCCTAGATGCTGTGTGGACACTGTAGGCTTAGATGCTGTGTGGACACTGTAGGCCTAGATGCTTTGTGGACACTGTGTAGGCCTAGATGCTGTGTGGACACTGTAGGCTTAGATGCTGTGTGGACACTGTGTAGGCCTAGATGCTTTGTGGACACTGTGTAGGCCCAGATGCTGTGTGGACACTGTGTAGGCTTAGATGCTGTGTGTAGTTCTAGATACTGTGTTGACACTGTGTGTAGGCCTAGATGCTGTGTGTAGTTCTAGATACTGTGTTGACACTGTGTGTAGGCCTAGATGCTGTGGGTAGTTCTAGATACTGTGTTGACACTGTGTGTAGGCCTAGATGCTGTGTGTAGTTCTCGATACTGTGTTGACACTGTGTGTAGGCCTAGATGCTGTGTGTAGTTCTAGATACTGTGTTGACACTGTGTGTAGGCCTAGATGCTGTGTGTAGTTCTAGATACTGTGTTGACACTGTGTGTAGGCCTAGATGCTGTGTGTAGTTCTAGATACTGTGTTGACACTGTGTGTAGGCCTAGATGCTGTGTGTAGTTCTAGATACTGTGTGGACACTGTGTGTAGGCCTAGATGCTGTGTTGACATTGTGTGTAGGCCTAGATGCTGTGTGTAGTTCTAGATACTGTGTTGACACTGTGTGTAGGCCCAGATGCTGTGTGTAGTTCTAGATACTGTGTTGACACTGTGTGTAGGCCTAGATACTGTGTGTAGTTCTAGATACTGTGTTGACACTGTGTGTAGGCCTAGATGCTGTGTGTAGTTCTAGATACTGTGTTGACACTGTGTGTAGGCCTAGATGCTGTGTGTAGTTCTAGATACTGTGTTGACACTGTGTGTAGGCCTAGATGCTGTGTGTAGTTCTAGATACTGTGTTGACACTGTGTGTAGGCCTAGATGCTGTGTGTAGTTCTAGATACTGTGTTGACACTGTGTGTAGGCCCAGATGCTGTGTGTAGTTCTAGATACTGTGTTGACACTGTGTGTAGGCCTAGATACTGTGTGTAGTTCTAGATACTGTGTTGACACTGTGTGTAGGCCTAGATGCTGTGTGTAGTTCTAGATACTGTGTTGACACTGTGTGTAGGCCTAGATGCTGTGTGTAGTTCTAGATACTGTGTTGACACTGTGTGTAGGCCTAGATGCTGTGTGTAGTTCTAGATACTGTGTTGACACTGTGTGTAGGCCTAGATGCTGTGTGTAGTTTTAGATGCTGTGTGGACACTGTGTGTAGGCCTAGATGCTGTGTGTGTTTGTTTCAGTTCAAAGCCACACAGCTGTGTTCTGTGTGAAGTTATAGGTAGGTGCTGTGTTGGAACTTTTCTGCGTAGAAGTGTGATGTGTGCTGGAGTGGGCGCTCCGTTTGATCAGCCTTTTGCCTCCTGTGAGTTAAAGAAGTGATGTTGTAGTATCAGAGATGCACCACCCTAACCTGTCCATCTCTCTCCACAGTCGCCATGGCGGTTCCTCCTGCATACTCGGACCTGGGAAAAGCCGCCAAAGACATCTTCGGCAAGGGCTATGGTGAGTCATCAAATCACCCCCTCCACCACCACACACAAGGAGAAAGGGGGGAGACACCTGCATATTTCATGTGTCTGTACGCTCTTAGGATAACTCTAACATCTGTCTCTCGTTCTCTCTCTTTCTCTCACCCTCTGAAACCATAAACCTCAGCTGGTCATACAGGACTGTGTGACCTCTAGCCTTTGATTTACAACCGTCAGGGGATGGGGGCTGGGACTCTGTGTGTGTGTTTAGACGAGTTTCATCCTCAGTCATAATGAGTTAAACAGTGCCTCGTCATCTTTCTTTCTGACACTCAGATCAACTTTTCTGCAAATGTTCTTGTTTCACAACTGTGAAGCTTGGATGACCCTCATTGAAAACAGTCATGTAAATGATGTATACAACAACGAAGGTCCAAATGTGGTTTGCTCCTCTGTTTTGAATATATGTATGTGATACAATATAAAGATACAATATATGTATGTGATGTATGTCATTTAGCAGATGCTTTTTTATCCAAAGTGACTTTAATCCTGGTGTTGTAAGTGCCTTGCTCTACTAACTGAGCCATACAGGACCATGAATAGAGACATAATTTTTCTCTTCCCCCTCATTTTCTCTCTAGGCTTTGGAATCGTGAAACTGGACCTAAAGACAAAGGCCCAGAGTGGAGTTGTAAGTACAACCTCTCTCTCTCTCTCTCTCTCTCTCTCTCTCTCTCTCTCATATTTTAGGAGGGTAATTATTACATTTTGGCTTCACTCGATCCGAGTGACCCATTCATTTGTGTGTTTGCATGTGTGTGCGTGTACTCTGGCCCTATAAGCCTCATGTCTAGGCCCTAGCGCCTCAGGGCTGAGCAGGACAATCAAAATGGCTGACTCACTGTCTGTCTGCTGGTGGTGTTTGTGTGTGTCTATCGGAGAGTCTGGCAGACTGTTTAACTCAGCTTGGTACATTACTGTCTATCTGACTAGAATCTCCTTACACATTAGAACAAAATGGATCCCGCTCACAGCATTGCTGTTCCCTGAAACTGTCAGTTGTCCTCTCTTAAAAGTGTTAGGGGTAGCATTGCTCTGTGCAGAATTATTTAGGTTGGTGTGTGTCATTATCTTCATCTAATTCTCACCTGTACACATGTTGGATATGTATCTTTCCAGTTTGGATAACTAATCTAACTCTCCCTCTGACTAAATTCAATCACCAAGAAGACTTCATGAAATACACTTTACTTGGACTTCTCAGAAAACTCAACCTTATCTTGTAAAATTAGAGATTGTACAGCTCTGATTCACAGTTCAAACACATTGGTGCAGTGTTGGTGTCTCTGGTATACAATATGTAAATGGGCATCTTATCTTCTTTCTGAAAGAGTGGAACAGTGATTGAGTGTGAATACCTGTGTGTTTCTGACTTAACTCTCTGCCTCTCTATCCCTTTGCCTTTTTTGTGCTTCCTCTCTGGACTTCCATTGTCAGATGGTAAGGGTCTGTGTGTGTGTGGTGTGTGTGTGTGTGTGTGTGTGTGTGTGTGTTTTTGTGTGTGTGTGTGATTGTGTGGAGCAGGCTTTTGCTCCCTGCAGGCTTTCTTGCAGCAGTGTCCCAGCTGATTGATACCATTCCCCCTATACTGCTAAAACTATAACATCATTAACTCCTCTCCATAGACACACACACCTTTAGAGTGGTCTAAGTGTCCAGGTTACTGCTCTATAGGTTACTGGTTACTGCTTTATAGGTTACTGGTTACTGGTCAGCCAGTGACTAGATGACTGTCTTGACCAACAAACAGGGTCTCTTCCCTCAGCTCACAGCCTTCTCCTAGCATCCTTTCCCCACTCACCTCTCCATGGATTCCCCCAGTGTCTAACACAGTGGTCATCAACACTAGATTTGGTTCCAGCTCAGCACTAACACATCCGATTCAACTACTAAAGGTCTAGAGGATTAGTTGATTAGTTAAAGGAGGTGTGCTGGTTGGAACAAAAGCCTGGACACTGTCCAGGACCAATGTTGGTGATCACTGCTTCAGGGTATCTACCACTACTCAAAATAGTAGCTACTGGCTATAACCAGTCATGCAAACCTGAGAGGAATTGCTTGGCAGAGATGTGGAAGTGGTGCTCATCTCTTTAGTTTTTCTCTCGCTGTTTCTCTCTCTTTATATATATATCTCTTTCTCTCCCTTTCTCTCTTCAGTGAGGAGTGTGCTAAGCTCTCGTTCAGACTACTCTTCTGTATCAGTTCCCCTTCTCTTTTCTCTCCCTTGATCCAATTTCTTCTGCTGTGCTCTCTTACTTTTCTGCTATTAACCATCCCTCATTTCCCCTCTCCTTCTCCAACCCCCCTGCCTTCTCTCTCTCCGCCCCTCTCCTTCCTTCTCTCAGGAATTTTCAACCTCAGGCTCCAGTAACACAGACACAGGGAAGGCAGCAGGTAACCTGGAGACCAAGTACAAGGTGAAGGAGCTGGGCCTGAGCTTCACCCAGAAATGGAACACAGACAACACCCTGACCACAGAGGTCTCCATGGAGGACCAGGTGAGTTTGAAACCAGTTTAGCCTAAAACCAGGTTACATTACACTTAACCATCCCCTGACAGCACTTGATATTGACTCATTCAATGAAAACGGGTGTTTATACGCAACGTTTGAAAGTCAGTACTATTATTAACCATATTGTTCATATTGTTTTGTGTCTTCTGTTCCACGATATGTGATATACCTCCTCTATCCTGTATGTCTGTAGCTGGCTAAGGGCTTGAAGCTGGCCCTGGACACGTCGTTTGTGCCCAACACTGGGTAAGCTGATCACTCACTGATCAATCTTTACCTCCCCGCCTAATCTTTAGTAGTGTACATGAACATGAAGGATTTTGAAATAATCACAGCACCAGTATAGACGTAATACGGCCCATAATGTCACATGAAGCCTGACACCCTCTCTACTTTTATCTGGCGCCTTCCTCTCTGTCTGCAGTAAGAAGAGTGCCAAGCTGAGGACTGGCTACAAACGCGACTTCATCAACTTGGGCTGTGACCTGGACTTTGACATGGCCAGCCCCACGGTCCACGCTGCTGCTGTGCTGGGCTACGAGGGCTGGCTGGCCGGGTACCAGATGGCCTTCGACACAGCCAAGTCTAAACTGGCCCAGAACAACTTTGCCTTGGGATACAAGACTGGGGACTTCCAGCTCCACACCAACGTGTGAGTACCACAACTCCTAACCCTAACCTTCATTTCTACCCATAACCACTACCCCTGAGCCTAACCACTATCCCCAACCCTGACTATAACCTAACCACTATCCCTAACCCTGACCCTAACTACTACCCCTAACCACTATCCCAAACCCTGACCCTAACTACTACCCCTAACCACTACGCCTGACTCTAACTACTACCCCTAACCACTACACCTGACTCTAACTACTACCCCTAACCACTACGCCTGACTCTAACTACTAACCCTAACCACTATCCCCAACCCTGACTCTAACTACTACCCCTAACCACTACGCCTGACTCTAACTACTAACCCTAACCACTACGCCTGACTCTAACTACTACCCCTAACCACTATCCCCAACCCTGACCCTAACTACTAACCCTAACCACTACGCCTGACTCTAACTACTACCCCTAACCACTACACCTGACTCTAACTACTACCCCTAACCACTACACCTGACCCTAACTACTACCTCTAACTACTAAGCCTTACCCTAACTGCTACTCCTAACCACTACACCTGACCCTAACTACTACCCCTAACCACTACACCTGACTCTAACTACTACCCCTAACCACTACGCCAGACTCTAACTACTACCCCTAACCACTACACCTGACCCTAACTACTACCCCTAACCACTACACCTGACCCTAACTACTACCCCTAACCACTACACCTGACCCTAACTACTACCCCTAACCACTACGCCTGACTCTAACCACTACCCCGAACCACTACACCTGACCCTAACTATTACCCCTAACCACTATCCCCAACCCTGACCTTAACTACTACCCCTAACCACTACGCCTGACTCTAACTACTACCCCTAACCACTACACCTGACCCTAACTACTACCCCTAACCACTACGTCTGACTCTAACTACTACCCCTAACCACTACACCTGACTCTAACTACTACCCCTAACCACTACACCTGACCCTAACTACTACCCTTAACCACTACACCTGACTCTAACTACTACCCCTAACCACTACGCCTGACTCTAACTACTACCCCTAACCACTACACCTGACCCTAACTACTACCCCTAACCACTACGCCTGACCCTAACCACTACGCCTGACTCTAACTACTACCCCTAACCACTATCCCCAACCCTGACCCTAACTACTAACCCTAACCACTACGCCTGACTCTAACTACTACCCCTAACCACTACACTTGACCCTAACTATTACCCTTAACCACTATCCCCAAACCTGACTCTAACTACTACCCCTAACCACTACGCCTGACTCTAACTACTAACCCTAACCACTACACCTGACTCTAACTACTACCCCTAACCACTATCCCCAACCCTGAATCTAACTACTACCCCTAACCACTACTCCTGACCCTAAATACTACCCCTAACCACTACACCTGACCCTAACTACTACCCCTAACCACTATACCCAACCCTGACTCTAACTACTACCCCTAACCACTACACCTGACTCTAACTACTACCCCTAACCACTACACTTGACCCTAACTATTACCCCTAACCACTACACTTGACCCTAACTATTACCCCTAACCACTATACCCAACCCTGACTCTAACTACTACCCCTAACCACTACGCCCGACTCTAACTACTAACCCTAACCACTACACCTGACTCTAACTACTACCCCTAACCACTATCCCCAACCCTGACTCTAACTACTACCCCTAACCACTACTCCTGACCCTAAATACTACCCCTAACCACTACACCTGACCCTAACTACTACCCCTAACCACTATACCCAACCCTGACTCTAACTACTACCCCTAACCACTACACCTGACTCTAACTACTACCCCTAACCACTACACCTGACTCTAACTACTACCCCTAACCACTACACCTGACCCTAACTACTACCCCTAACCACTACACCCAACCCTGACTCTAACTACTACCGCTAACCACTACACTTGACCCTAACTATTACCCTTAACCACTATCCCCAAACCTGACCCTAACTACTAACCCTAACCACTACGCCTGACTCTAACTACTACCCCTAACCACTACACTTGACCCTAACTATTACCCCTAACCACTATACCCAACCCTGACTCTAACTACTACCCCTAACCACTACGCCCGACTCTAACTACTAACCCTAACCACTACACCTGACTCTAACTACTACCCCTAACCACTATCCCCAACCCTGACTCTAACTACTACCCCTAACCACTACTCCTGACCCTAAATACTACCCCTAACCACTACACCTGACCCTAACTACTACCCCTAACCGCTATACCCAACCCTGACTCTAACTACTACCCCTAACCACTACACCTGACTCTAACTACTACCCCTAACCACTACACCTGACTCTAACTACTACCCCTAACCACTACACCTGACCCTAACTACTACCCCTAACCACTACACCTGACTCTAACTACTACCCCTAACCACTACACCTGACCCTAACTACTACCCCTAACCACTACACCTGACCCTAACTACTACCCCTAACCACTACACCTGACTCTAACTACTACCTCTAACTACTACGCCTTACCCTAACTGCTACTCCTAACCACTACACCTGACCCTAACTACTACCCCTAACCACTACGCCTGACTCTAACTACTACCCCTAACCACTACACCTGACCCTAACTATTACCCCTAACCACTATCCCCAACCCTGACCTTAACTACTACCCCTAACCACTACACCTGACTCTAACTACTACCCCTAACCACTACACCTGACCCTAACTACTACCCCTAACCACTACACCTGACTCTAACTACTTCCCCTAACTACTTCCCCTAACCACTACGCCTGACTCTAACTACTACCCCTAACCACTACACCTGACCCTAACTACTACCCCTAACCACTACACCTGACTCTAACTACTAACCCTAACCACTACGCCTGACTCTAACTACTACCCCTAACCACTATCCCCAACCCTGACCCTAACTACTACCCCTAACCACTACACCTGACTCTAACTACTACCCCTAACCACTACACTTGACCCTAACTATTACCCCTAACCACTATACCCAACCCTGACTCTAACTACTACCCCTAACCACTACGTCTGACCCTAACTACTACCTCTAACTACTACGCCTTACCCTAACTGCTACCCCTAACCACTACACCTGACCCTAACTACTACCCCTAACCACTACGTCTGACTCTAACTACTACCCCTAACCACTACGCCAGACTCTAACTACTACCCCTAACCACTACACCTGACCCTAACTACTACCCCTAACCACTACACCTGACCCTAACTACTACCCCTAACCACTACACCTGACCCTAACTACTACCCCTAACCACTACGCCTGACTCTAACTACTACCCCTAACCACTACACCTGACCCTAACTATTACCCCTAACCACTATCCCCAACCCTGACCTTAACTACTACCCCTAACCACTACGCCTGACTCTAACTACTACCCCTAACCACTACACCTGACTCTAACTACTACCCCCAACCACTACGCCTGACTCTAACTACTACCCCTAACCACTACACCTGACCCTAACTACTACCCCTAACCACTACGCCTGACCCTAACCACTACCCCTAACCACTACGCCTGACCCTAACCACTACGCCTGACCCTAACTACTACCCCTAACCACTACGCCTGACCCTAACTACTACCCCTAACCACTATGCCTGACCCTAACTACTACCCCTAACCACTACACCTGACCCTAACTACTACCCCTAACCACTACACTTGACCCTAACTATTACCCCTAATCACTACACCTGACCCTAACTACTACCCCTAACCACTACACCTGACCCTAACTACTACCCCTAACCACTACGCCTGACCCTAACTACTACCCCTAACCACTACGTCTGACCCTAACTACTACCCCTAACCACTACACTTGACCCTAACTATTACCCCTAACCACTACACCTGGCCCTAACTACTACCCCTAACCACTACACCTGACCCTAACTACTACCCCTAACCACTACGCCTGACTCTAACTACTACCCCTAACCACTACACCTGACCCTAACCACTACGCCTGACCCTAACCACTACGCCTGACCCTAACTACTACCCCTAACCACTACGCCTGACCCTAACTACTACCCCTAACCACTACGCCTGACCCTAACTACTACCCCTAACCACTACGCCTGACCCTAACTACTACCCCTAACCACTACGCCTGACCCTAACTACTACCCCTAACCACTACACCTGACCCTAACTACTACCCCTAACCACTATCCCCAACCCTGACTATAACCTAACCACTATCCCCAACCTTGACCCTAACTACTACCCCTAACCACCATCCCAACCCTGACCCTAACTACTACTCCTAACCACTGCCCCTGACCCTAACTATTACCCATAACTACTATCCCCAACCCTGACTCTAACTACTACCCCTAACCACTACTCCTGACCCTAAATACTACCCCTAACCACTACTCCTGACCCTAAATACTACCCCTAACCACTACTCCTGACCCTAAATACTACCCCTAACCACTACACCTGACCCTAACTACTACCCCTAACCACTACACCTGACCCTAACTACTACCCCTAACCACTACTCCTGACCCTAAATACTACCCCTAACCACTACACCTGACCCTAACTACTACCCCTAACCACTATACCCAACCCTGACTCTAACTACTACCCCTAACCACTACACCTGACTCTAACTACTACCCCTAACCACTACACCTGACTCTAACTACTACCCCTAACCACTACACCTGACCCTAACTACTACCCCTAACCACTACACCTGACTCTAACTACTACCCCTAACCACTACACATGACCCTAACTACTACCCCTAACCACTACACCCAACCCTGACTCTAACTACTACCGCTAACCACTACACTTAACCCTAACTATTACCCTTAACCACTATCCCCAAACCTGACCCTAACTACTAACCCTAACCACTACGCCTGACTCTAACTACTACCCCTAACCACTACACTTGACCCTAACTATTACCCCTAACCACTATACCCAACCCTGACTCTAACTACTACCCCTAACCACTACGCCTGACTCTAACTACTAACCCTAACCACTACACCTGACTCTAACTACTACCCCTAACCACTATCCCCAACCCTGACTCTAACTACTACCCCTAACCACTACTCCTGACCCTAAATACTACCCCTAACCACTACACCTGACCCTAACTACTACCCCTAACCACTATACCCAACCCTGACTCTAACTACAACCCCTAACCACTACACCTGACTCTAACTACTACCCCTAACCACTACACCTGACTCTAACTACTACCCCTAACCACTACACCTGACCCTAACTACTACCCCTAACCACTACACCTGACTCTAACTACTACCCCTAACCACTACACCTGACCCTAACTGCTACTCCTAACCACTACACCTGACCCTAACTACTACCCCTAACCACTACGCCTGACTCTAACTACTACCCCTAACCACTACACCTGACCCTAACTATTACCCCTAACCACTATCCCCAACCCTGACCTTAACTACTACCCCTAACCACTACACCTGACTCTAACTACTACCCCTAACCACTACACCTGACCCTAACTACTACCCCTAACCACTACACCTGACTCTAACTACTACCCCTAACCACTACGCCTGACTCTAACTACTACCCCTAACCACTACACCTGACCCTAACTACTACCCCTAACCACTACACCTGACTCTAACTACTAACCCTAACCACTACGCCTGACTCTAACTACTACCCCTAACCACTATCCCCAACCCTGACCCTAACTACTACCCCTAACCACTACACCTGACTCTAACTACTACCCCTAACCACTACACTTGACCCTAACTATTACCCCTAACCACTATACCCAACCCTGACTCTAACTACTACCCCTAACCACTACGTCTGACTCTAACTACTACCCCTAACCACTACACCTGACTCTAACTACTACCCCTAACCACTACACCTGACCCTAACTACTACCTCTAACTACTACGCCTTACCCTAACTGCTACCCCTAACCACTACACCTGACCCTAACTACTACCCCTAACCACTACGTCTGACTCTAACTACTACCCCTAACCACTACGCCAGACTCTAACTACTACCCCTAACCACTACACCTGACCCTAACTACTACCCCTAACCACTACACCTGACCCTAACTACTACCCCTAACCACTACACCTGACCCTAACTACTACCCCTAACCACTACGCCTGACTCTAACTACTACCCCTAACCACTACACCTGACCCTAACTATTACCCCTAACCACTATCCCCAACCCTGACCTTAACTACTACCCCTAACCACTACGCCTGACTCTAACTACTACCCCTAACCACTACACCTGACTCTAACTACTACCCCCAACCACTACGCCTGACTCTAACTACTACCCCTAACCACTACACCTGACCCTAACTACTACCCCTAACCACTACGCCTGACCCTAACCACTACGCCTGACTCTAACTACTACCCCTAACCACTATCCCCAACCCTGACCCTAACTACTAACCCTAACCACTACGCCTGACTCTAACTACTACCCCTAACCACTACACTTGACCCTAACTATTACCCCTAACCACTATACCCAACCCTGACTCTAACTACTAACCCTAACCACTACGCCTGACTCTAACTACTACCCCTAACCACTACACCTGACCCTAACTATTACCCCTAACCACTTTCCCCAACCCTGACCTTAACTACTACCCCTAACCACTACACCTGACCCTAACTACCCCCCCTAACCACTACGTCTAACCCTAACTACTACCCCTAACCACTACACCTGACCCTAACTATTACCCCAAACCACTACGTCTGACCCTAACTACTACCCCTAACCACTACACCTGACCCTAACTACTACCCCTAACCACTACACCTGACCCTAACTATTACCCCTAACCACTACGTCTGACCCTAACCACTACGCCTGACTCTAACTACTACCCCTAACCACTACGCCTGACCCTAACTACTACCCCTAACCACTATCCCCAACCCTGACTATAACCTAACCACTATCCCCAACCCTGACCCTAACTACTACCCCTAACCACTATCCCCAACCCTGACTATAACCTAACCACTATCCCCAACCTTGACCCTAACTACTACCCCTAACCACTATCCCCAACCCTGACCCTAACTACTACCCCTAACCACTATCTCCAACCCTGACTATAACCTAACCACTATCCCTAACCCTGACCCTAACTACTACCCCTAACCACTATACCCAACCCTGACTATAACCTAACCACTATCCCCAACCTTGACCCTAACTATTACCCCTAACCACTACGCTTGACCCTAACTATTACCCCTAACCACTATCCCCAACCCTGACCCTAACTACTACCCCTAACCACTACACCTGACCCTAACTACAACCCCTAACCACTACACCTGACCCTAACTACTACCCCTAACCACTACACCTGACTCTAACTACTACCTCTAACTACTACGCCTTACCCTAACTACTACTCCTAACCACTACACCTGACCCTAACTACTACCCCTAACAACTACACCTGACTCTAAATACTACCCCTAACCACTACACCTGACCCTAACTACTACCCCTAACCACTACGTCTGACTCTAACTACTACCCCTAACCACTACACCTGACTCTAACTACTACCCCTAACCACTACACCTGACCCTAACTACTACCCCTAACCACTACACCTGACTCTAACTACTACCCCTAACCACTACGCCTGACTCTAACTACTACCCCTAACCACTACACCTGACCCTAACTACTACCCCTAACCACTACGCCTGACCCTAACCACTACGCCTGACTCTAACTACTACCCCTAACCACTATCCCCAACCCTGACCCTAACTACTAACCCTAACCACTACGCTTGACTCTAACTACTACCCTTAACCACTACACTTGACCCTAACTATTACCCCTAACCACTACACCTGACCCTGACTCTAACTACTACCCCTAACCACTACACTTGACCCTAACTATTACCCTTAACCACTATCCCCAACCCTGACCCTAACTACTAACCCTAACCACTACGCCTGACTCTAACTACTACCCCTAACCACTACACTTGACCCTAACTATAACCCTTAACCACTATCCCCAACCCTGACCCTAACTACTAACCCTAACCACTACGCCTGACTCTAACTACTACCCCTAACCACTACACTTGACCCTAACTATTACCCCTAACCACTATACCCAACCCTGACTCTAACTACTACCCCTAACCACTACGCCTGACTCTAACTACTAACCCTAACCACTACGCCTGACTCTAACTACTACCCCTAACCACTATACCCAACCCTGACTCTAACTACTACCCCTAACCACTACGTCTGACTCTAACTACTACCCCTAACCACTAAACCTGACTCTAACTACTACCCCTAACCACTACACCTGACCCTAACTACTACCCCTAACCACTACACCTGACCCTAACTACTACCCCTAACCACTACACCTGACTCTAACTACTACCTCTAACTACTACGCCTTACCCTAACTGCTACTCCTAACCACTACACCTGACCCTAACTACTACCCCTAACCACTACGTCTGACTCTAACTACTACCCCTAACCACTACGCCAGACTCTAACTACTACCCCTAACCACTACACCTGACCCTAACTACTACCCCTAACCACTACACCTGACCCTAACTACTACCCCTAACCACTACACCTGACCCTAACTACTACCCCTAAGCACTACGCCTGACTCTAACTACTACCCCTAACCACTACACCTGACCCTAACTATTACCCCTAACCACTATCCCCAACCCTGACCTTAACTACTACCCCTAACCACCATACCTGACCCTAACTACTACCCCTAACCACTACGTCTGACTCTAACTACTACCCATAACCACTACGCCTGACTCTAACTACTACCCCTAACCACTACACCTGACCCTAACTACTACCCCTAACCACTACGCCTGACCCTAACCACTACCCCTGACTCTAACTACTACCCCTAACCACTACACCTGACCTTAACTACTACCCCTAACCACTACACCTGACCCTAACTACTACCCCTAACCACTACACCTGACCCTAACTACTACCCCTAACCACTACACCTGACTCTAACTACTACCCCTAACCACTACGCCTGACTCTAACTACTACCCCTAACCACTACGCCTGACCCTAACCACTACGCCTGACTCTAACTACTACCCCTAACCACTATCCCCAACCCTGACCCTAACTACTAACCCTAACCACTACGCCTGACTCTAACTACTACCCCTAACCACTACACTTGACCCTAACTATTACCCCTAACCACTATAACCAACCCTGACTCTAACTACTACCCCTAACCACTACACTTGACCCTAACTATTACCCTTAACCACTATCCCCAACCCTGACCCTAACTACTAACCCTAACCACTACGCCTGACTCTGACTACTACCCCTAACCACTACACTTGACCCTAACTATTACCCCTAACCACTATACCCAACCCTGACTCTAACTACTACCCCTAACCACTACGCCTGACTCTAACTACTAACCCTAACCACTACGCCTGACTCTAACTACTACCCCTAACCACTATACCCAACCCTGACTCTAACTACTACCCCTAACCACTACGTCTGACTGTAACTACTACCCCTAACCACTAAACCTGACCCTAACTACTACCCCTAACCACTACACCTGACCCTAACTACTACCCCTAACCACTACACCTGACCCTAACTACTACCCCTAACCACTACACCTGACTCTAACTACTACCTCTAACTACTACGCCTTACCCTAACTGCTACTCCTAACCACTACACCTGACCCTAACTACTACCCCTAACCACTACACCTGACTCTAACTACTACCCCTAACCACTACGCCAGACTCTAACTACTACCCCTAACCACTACACCTGACCCTAACTACTACCCCTAACCACTACACCTGACCCTAACTACTACCCCTAACCACTACACCTGACCCTAACTACTACCCCTAAGCACTACGCCTGACTCTAACTACTACCCCTAACCACTACGCCTGACCCTAACCACTACGCCTGACTCTAACTACTACCCCTAACCACTATCCCCAACCCTGACCCTAACTACTAACCCTAACCACTACGCCTGACTCTAACTACTACCCCTAACCACTACACTTGACCCTAACTATTACCCCTAACCACTATAACCAACCCTGACTCTAACTACTACCCCTAACCACTACACTTGACCCTAACTATTACCCTTAACCACTATCCCCAACCCTGACCCTAACTACTAACCCTAACCACTACGCCTGACTCTGACTACTACCCCTAACCACTACACTTGACCCTAACTATTACCCCTAACCACTATACCCAACCCTGACTCTAACTACTACCCCTAACCACTACGCCTGACTCTAACTACTAACCCTAACCACTACGCCTGACTCTAACTACTACCCCTAACCACTATACCCAACCCTGACTCTAACTACTACCCCTAACCACTACGTCTGACTCTAACTACTACCCCTAACCACTAAACCTGACTCTAACTACTACCCCTAACCACTACACCTGACCCTAACTACTACCCCTAACCACTACACCTGACCCTAACTACTACCCCTAACCACTACACCTGACCCTAACTACTACCCCTAACCACTACACCTGACTCTAACTACTACCTCTAACTACTACGCCTTACCCTAACTGCTACTCCTAACCACTACACCTGACCCTAACTACTACCCCTAACCACTACACCTGACTCTAACTACTACCCCTAACCACTACGCCAGACTCTAACTACTACCCCTAACCACTACACCTGACCCTAACTACTACCCCTAACCACTACACCTGACCCTAACTACTACCCCTAACCACTACACCTGACCCTAACTACTACCCCTAAGCACTACGCCTGACTCTAACTACTACCCCTAACCACTACACCTGACCCTAACTATTACCCCTAACCACTATCCCCAACCCTGACCTTAACTACTACCCCTAACCACCATACCTGACCCTAACTACTACCCCTAACCACTACGTCTGACTCTAACTACTACCCCTAACCACTACGCCTGACTCTAACTACTACCCCTAACCACTACACCTGACCCTAACTACTACCCCTAACCACTACGCCTGACCCTAACCACTACCCCTGACTCTAACTACTACCCCTAACCACTACACCTGACCTTAACTACTACCCCTAACCACTACACCTGACCCTAACTACTACCCCTAACCACTACACCTGACCCTAACTACTACCCCTAACCACTACACCTGACTCTAACTACTACCCCTAACCACTACGCCTGACTCTAACTACTACCCCTAACCACTACGCCTGACCCTAACCACTACGCCTGACTCTAACTACTACCCCTAACCACTATCCCCAACCCTGACCCTAACTACTAACCCTAACCACTACGCCTGACTCTAACTACTACCCCTAACCACTACACTTGACCCTAACTATTACCCCTAACCACTATAACCAACCCTGACTCTAACTACTACCCCTAACCACTACACTTGACCCTAACTATTACCCTTAACCACTATCCCCAACCCTGACCCTAACTACTAACCCTAACCACTACGCCTGACTCTAACTACTACCCCTAACCACTACACTTGACCCTAACTATTACCCCTAACCACTATACCCAACCCTGACTCTAACTACTACCCCTAACCACTACGCCTGACTCTAACTACTAACCCTAACCACTACGCCTGACTCTAACTACTACCCCTAACCACTACACCTGACTCTAACTACTACCCCTAACCACTACGCCAGACTCTAACTACTACCCCTAACCACTACACCTGACCCTAACTATTACCCCTAACCACTTTCCCCAACCCTGACCTTAACTACTACCCCTAACCACTACACCTGACCCTAACTACCACCCCTAACCACTACGTCTAACCCTAACTACTACCCCTAACCACTACACCTGACCCTAACTATTACCCCAAACCACTACGTCTGACCCTAACTACTACCCCTAACCACTACACCTGACCCTAACTACTACCCCTAACCACTACACCTGACCCTAACTATTACCCCTAACCACTACGTCTGACCCTAACCACTACGCCTGACTCTAACTACTACCCCTAACCACTACGCCTGACCCTAACTACTACCCCTAACCACTATCCCCAACCCTGACCCTAACTACTACCCCTAACCACTATCTCCAACCCTGACTATAACCCAACCACTATCCCTAACCCTGACCCTAACTACTACCCCTAACCACTATACCCAACCCTGACTATAACCTAACCACTATCCCCAACCCTGACCCTAACTACTACCCCTAACCACTATCCCCAACCCTGACTATAACCTAACCACTATCCCCAACCTTGACCCTAACTATTACCCCTAACCACTACGCTTGACCCTAACTATTACCCCTAACCACTATCCCCAACCCTGACCCTAACTACTACCCCTAACCACTACACCTGACCCTAACTACTACCCCTAACAACTACACCTGACTCTAAATACTACCCCTAACCACTACACCTGACCCTAACTACTACCCCTAACCACTACGTCTGACTCTAACTACTACCCCTAACCACTATCCCCAACCCTGACTATAACCTAACCACTATCCCCAACCTTGACCCTAACTATTACCCCTAACCACTACGCTTGACCCTAACTATTACCCCTAACCACTATCCCCAACCCTGACCCTAACTACTACCCCTAACCACTACACCTGACCCTAACTACTACCCCTAACAACTACACCTGACTCTAAATACTACCCCTAACCACTACACCTGACCCTAACTACTACCCCTAACCACTACGTCTGACTCTAACTACTACCCCTAACCACTACACCTGAATCTAACTACTACCCCTAACCACTACACCTGACCCTAACCACTACACCTGACTCTAACTACTACCCCTAACCACTACACCTGACCCTAACTACTACCCCTAACCACTACGCCTGACCCTAACCACTACGCCTGACTCTAACTACTACCCCTAACCACTATCCCCAACCCTGACCCTAACTACTAACCCTAACCACTACGCTTGACTCTAACTACTACCCCTAACCACTACACTTGACCCTAACTATTACCCCTAACCACTACACCTGACCCTGACTCTAACTACTACCCCTAACCACTACACTTGACCCTAACTATTACCCTTAACCACTATCCCCAACCCTGACCCTAACTACTAACCCTAACCACTACGCCTGACTCTAACTACTACCCCTAACCACTACACTTGACCCTAACTATTACCCTTAACCACTATCCCCAACCCTGACCCTAACTACTAACCCTAACCACTACGCCTGACTCTAACTACTACCCCTAACCACTACACTTGACCCTAACTATTACCCCTAACCACTATACCCAACCCTGACTCTAACTACTACCCCTAACCACTACGTCTGACTCTAACTACTACCCCTAACCACTAAACCTGACTCTAACTACTACCCCTAACCACTACACCTGACCCTAACTACTACCCCTAACCACTACACCTGACCCTAACTACTACCCCTAACCACTACACCTGACCCTAACTACTACCCCTAACCACTACACCTGACTCTAACTACTACCTCTAACTACTACGCCTTACCCTAACTGCTACTCCTAACCACTACACCTGACCCTAACTACTACCCCTAACCACTACACCTGACTCTAACTACTACCCCTAACCACTACGCCAGACTCTAACTACTACCCCTAACCACTACACCTGACCCTAACTACTACCCCTAACCACTACACCTGACCCTAACTACTACCCCTAACCACTACACCTGACCCTAACTACTACCCCTAACCACTACGCCTGACTCTAACTACTACCCCTAACCACTACACCTGACCCTAACTATTACCCCTAACCACTATCCCCAACCCTGACCTTAACTACTACCCCTAACCACTACACCTGACCCTAACTACTACCCCTAACCACTACGTCTGACTCTAACTACTACCCCTAACCACTACGCCTGACTCTAACTACTACCCCTAACCACTACACCTGACCCTAACTACTACCCCTAACCACTACGCCTGACCCTAACCACTACCCCTGACTCTAACTACTACCCCTAACCACTACACCTGACCTTAACTACTACCCCTAACCACTACACCTGACCCTAACTACTACCCCTAACCACTACACCTGACCCTAACTACTACCCCTAACCACTACACCTGACTCTAACTACTACCCCTAACCACTACGCCTGACTCTAACTACTACCCCTAACCACTACGCCTGACCCCTAACCACTACGCCTGACTCTAACTACTACCCCTAACCACTATCCCCAACCTTGACCCTAACTACTAACCCTAACCACTACGCCTGACTCTAACTACTACCCCTAACCACTACACTTGACCCTAACTATTACCCCTAACCACTATAACCAACCCTGACTCTAACTACTACCCCTAACCACTACACTTGACCCTAACTATTACCCTTAACCACTATCCCCAACCCTGACCCTAACTACTAACCCTAACCACTACGCCTGACTCTAACTACTACCCCTAACCGCTACACTTGACCCTAACTATTACCCCTAACCACTATACCCAACCCTGACTCTAACTACTACCCCTAACCACTACGCCTGACTCTAACTACTAACCCTAACCACTACGCCTGACTCTAACTACTACCCCTAACCACTACGCCAGACTCTAACTACTACCCCTAACCACTACACCTGACCCTAACTACTACCCCTAACCACTACACCTGACCCTAACTACTACCCCTAACCACTACACCTGACCCTAACTACTACCCCTAACCACTACGCCTGACTCTAACTACTACCTCTAACCACTACACCTGACCCTAACTATTACCCCTAACCACTATCCCCAACCCTGACCTTAACTACTACCCCTAACCACTACACCTGACCCTAACTACTACCCCTAACCACTACGTCTGACTCTAACTACTACCCCTAACCACTACACCTGACTCTAACTACTACCCCTAACCACTACACCTGACCCTAACTACTACCCCTAACCACTACACCTGACCCTAACTACTACCCCTAACCACTACACCTGACCCTAACTATTACCCCTAACCACTATCCCCAACCCTGACCTTAACTACTACCCCTAACCACTACACCTGACCCTAACTACTACCCCTAACCACTACGTCTGACTCTAACTACTACCCCTAACCACTACGCCTGACTCTAACTACTACCCCTAACCACTACACCTGACCCTAACTACTACCCCTAACCACTACGCCTGACCCTAACCACTACCCCTGACTCTAACTACTACCCCTAACCACTACACCTGACCTTAACTACTACCCCTAACCACTACACCTGACCCTAACTACTACCCCTAACCACTACACCTGACCCTAACTACTACCCCTAACCACTACACCTGACTCTAACTACTACCCCTAACCACTACGCCTGACTCTAACTACTACCCCTAACCACTACGCCTGACCCTAACCACTACGCCTGACTCTAACTACTACCCCTAACCACTACACTTGACCCTAACTATTACCCCTAACCACTATAACCAACCCTGACTCTAACTACTACCCCTAACCACTACACTTGACCCTAACTATTACCCTTAACCACTATCCCCAACCCTGACCCTAACTACTAACCCTAACCACTACGCCTGACTCTAACTACTACCCCTAACCACTACACTTGACCCTAACTATTACCCCTAACCACTATACCCAACCCTGACTCTAACTACTACCCCTAACCACTACGCCTGACTCTAACTACTAACCCTAACCACTACGCCTGACTCTAACTACTACCCCTAACCACTACACCTGACTCTAACTACTACCCCTAACCACTACGCCAGACTCTAACTACTACCCCTAACCACTACACCTGACCCTAACTACTACCCCATAACCACTACACCTGACCCTAACTACTACCCCTAACCACTACACCTGACCCTAACTACTACCCCTAACCACTACACCTGACCCTAACTACTACCCCTAACCACTACACCTGACCCTAACTACTACCCCTAACCACTACGCCTGACTCTAACTACTACCTCTAACCACTACACCTGACCCTAACTATTACCCCTAACCACTATCCCCAACCCTGACCTTAACTACTACCCCTAACCACTACACCTGACCCTAACTACTACCCCTAACCACTACGTCTGACTCTAACTACTACCCCTAACCACTACACCTGACTCTAACTACTACCCCTAACCACTACACCTGACCCTAACTACTACCCCTAACCACTACACCTGACTCTAACTACTACCCCTAACCACTACGCCTGACTCTAACTACCCCTAACCACTACACCTGACCCTAACTACTACCCCTAACCACTACGCCTGACTCTAACCACTACCCCTGACTCTAACTACTACCCCTAACCACTACACCTGACCTTAACTACTACCCCTAACCACTACACCTGACTCTAACTACTACCCCTAACCACTACTCCTGATCCTAACTACTACCCCTAACCACTACACTTGACCCTAACTATTACCCCTAACCACTACGCCTGACCCTAACTACTACCCCTAAACACTATGCCTGACCCTAACCACTACGCCTGACCCTAACCACTACCCCTAACCACTACGCCTGACCCTAACCACTACGCCTGACCCTAACTACTACCCCTAACCACTACGTCTGACCCTAACCACTACGCCTGACTCTAACTACTACCCCTAACCACTACGTCTGACCCTAACTACTACCCCTAACCACTACACTTGACCCTAACTACTACCCCTAACCACTACGTCTGACCCTAACTACTACCCCTAACCACTACGCCTGACCCTAACCACTACGCCTGACTCTAACTACTACCCCTAACCACTACGCCTGACCCTAACCACTACGCCTGACTCTAACTACTACCCCTAACCACTACGCCTGACCCTAACTACTACCCCTAACCACTACACTTGACCCTAACTACTACCCCTAACCACTACGCCTGACCCTAACTACTACCCCTAACCACTACGCCTGACCCTAACCACTACGCCTGACCCTAACTACTACCCCAAACCACTACGCCTGACCCTAACTACTACCCCTAACCACTATGCCTGACCCTAACTACTACCCCTAACCACTACACCTGACCCTAACTACTACCCCTAACCACTACACTTGACCCTAACTATTACCCCTAACCACTACACCTGACCCTAACTACTACCCCTAACCACTACACCTGACCCTAACTACTACCCATAACCACTATGCCTGACCCTAACTACTACCCCTAACCACTACGTCTGACCCTAACTACTACCCCTAACCACTACACTTGACCCTAACTATTACCCCTAACCACTACACCTGGCCCTAACTACTACCCCTAACCACTACACCTGACCCTAACTACTACCCCTAACCACTACGCCTGACTCTAACTACTACCCCTAACCACTACACCTGACCCTAACCACTACGCCTGACCCTAACAACTACCCCTAACCACTACGCCTGACCCTAACTACTACCCCTAACCACTACGCCTGACCCTAACTACTACCCCTAACCACTACGCCTGACCCTAACCACTACGCCTGACTCTAACTACTACCCCTAACCACTACGCCTGACCCTAACTACTACCCCTAACCACTACACTTGACCCTAACTACTACCCCTAACCACTACGCCTGACCCTAACTACTACCCCTAACCACTACGCCTGACCCTAACCACTACGCCTGACTCTAACTACTACCCCTAACCACTACGCCTGACCCTAACCACTACGCCTGACCCTAACTACTACCCCTAACCACTACGCCTGACCCTAACTACTACCCCTAACCACTATGCCTGACCCTAACTACTACCCCTAACCACTACACCTGACCCTAACTACTACCCCTAACCACTACACTTGACCCTAACTATTACCCCTAATCACTACACCTGACCCTAACTACTACCCCTAACCACTACACCTGACCCTAACTACTACCCCTAACCACTACGCCTGACCCTAACTACTACCCCTAACCACTACGTCTGACCCTAACTACTACCCCTAACCACTACACTTGACCCTAACTATTACTCCTAACCACTACACCTGGCCCTAACTACTACCCCTAACCACTACACCTGACCCTAACTACTACCCCTAACCACTACGCCTGACTCTAACTACTACCCCTAACCACTACACCTGACCCTAACCACTACGCCTGACCCTAACCACTACGCCTGACCCTAACTACTACCCCTAACCACTACGCCTGACCCTAACTACTACCCCTAACCACTACGCCTGACCCTAACTACTACCCCTAACCACTACGCCTGACCCTAACTACTACCCCTAACCACTACGCCTGACCCTAACTACTACCCCTAACCACTACACCTGACCCTAACTACTACCCCTAACCACTATCCCCAACCCTGACTATAACCTAACCACTATCCCCAACCTTGACCCTAACTACTACCCCTAACCACCATCCCCAACCCTGACCCTAACTACTACTCCTAACCACTGCCCCTGACCCTAACTACTACCCATAACTACTATCCCCAACCCTGACCCTAACTACTACCCCTAACCACTATCCCCAACCCTGACCCTAACTACTACCCCTAACCACTACACTTGACCCTAACTATTACCCCTAACCACTATCCCCAACCCTGACCCTAACTACTACACCTAACCACTACGCCAGACCCTAACTACTACCCCTAACCACTACGCCTGACTCTAACTACTACCCCTAACCACTACACTTGACCCTAACTATTACCCCTAACCACTATCCCCAACCCTGACCCTAACTACTAACCCTAACCACTACGCCTGACCCTAACTACTACCCCTAACCACTACGCCTGACCCTAACCACTACCCCTAACCACTACGCCTGACCCTAACTACTACCCCTAACCACTACGCCCAACCCTGACTCTAACCTAACCATTGACCGGCAGAGGTTGCTTTCTGTGTTACATTTGCCAACTGACCAGTCATGATCCACCAGAAGTTGATTTAAAAGCTATGTAGCACCGTACTGAATAAGTCCATGGTGTTTTGTCCTCTCAGTAACGATGGTACAGAGTTTGGCGGCTCCATCTACCAGAAGGTGAACTGCCACCTGGAAACAGCCATCAACCTGGCCTGGACGGCCGGCAGCAACAACACACGCTTCGGCATCGGAGCCAAATACCAGCTGGACAAGGACGCTTCCCTGTCTGTGTGTACCACAACCACACATACATAACCACACAGAACCACATACCTGTCCATAATGCCAGGACTAGAACCACACAACCAGCCAAATGCGTGCTTGTCTCACCTCTGTGTCTGTCTGTCTCCCCCTGCAGGCCAAAGTCAATAACGCCAGTCTAATTGGAGTCGGCTACACACAGGCCCTCCGGCCAGGTAACTCAAATCACCTTAACCTTTACCTGTATCTACCAGATGCCGAGCTACATCTGTCTATATCTACAAACCTTGACTATTAGTACCAGAGGAGTTGGGTAGAAGAAAGGAAATAGGTTATGTCTACTATATAGACTGAACAAAAATATAAACCCAACATGTAAAGTGTTGGTCCCATGTTTCATGAGCTGAAATAAAAGATCCCAGAAATGTTCCATATGTACAAAAAGCTTATTTCTCTGAAATTTTGTGCACAAATTTGTTTACATCCATGTTAGTGAGCCAAGATAATATATCCACCTGACAGGTGTGGCATATCAATAATATGATTAAACAGCATGATCATTACACAGGTGCACCTTGTGTTGGGGAACATAAAAGGCCACTGGAAAATGTGCAGTTTTGTCACACGACACAATGCCACAGATGTCTCAAGTTTTAAGGGAGAGTGCAATTGGCATGCTGACTGCAGTAATGTCCACTAGAGCTGTTGCCTGAAAATGTAATGTTAATTTTTCTACCATAAGCCATCTTCAACGTCCTTTTCGAGAATTTGGCAGTATGTCCAACCGGCCTCACAACTGCAGACCATTTGATGGCGTCGTGTGGGTGAGCGGTTTGCTGATGTCAACGTTGTGAACGGAGTGCCCCATGGTGGCAGTGGGGTTATGGTATTGGCAGGCATAAGCTACAGACAATGAACACAATTGCATTTTATTGAATGCATAGAGATACCGTGATGAGATGCTGAGGCCCATTGTTGTGCCATTCATCCACCACCACCATATCATGTTTCAGCACAGTGTCGACCTGTCATTCAGGGCAGAGTCCCAGTAAGGCAGCTCTAAAATGCAGATGTTTCAGCCTAGTTCAGTGCTTTCTGTGGTGTTGGCGCTGCCAGCGGAAAATACGGAGCGTAGGGGTTGGTAATGTTCTCTAGTTGCGCCGTGATTTGCTCAGTGTTCTGTCACTCATAGGGACACTACATCACCGCAAAATCTACGGGGAGAGTTCGGAAGTTCAAGCCCCTTGGGTGCTACCATAGAGTTACATTCACCTAATACCTTTTTTGCACTATTGGTTAGAGCCTGTAAGTAAGCATTTCACTGTAAGGTCTACACCTGTTGTATTCGGCGCACGTGACAAATAAACTTTGATTTGAAGTGCTCTAGGTCATTGGCCACAGATAAAATGATGTCAAATCACGTTATATCTACCGTAGCTTTGATTGTACCGATCGTGTCAACATCATACTTTCAAAATCTTAGCTAGCAAGCTAGACAGGCAGTCATCATCATGAATCACGTTGACAATCTACTGGCAAATTCTTTTCAATCTTTGTCATATGAAGAGAAATTACAGATAAAACGTATCGGTGCTCATCGGCCATTGTACATAAACATTACACAACAAGTTGAAAATCTCAAATTCAACAATGAGTGGTTTTGAAGGAATCAGTGGCTAACTGCAAGCATTGCATTGCAAAGCAATCTCTAGCCTGTTATTCAGTGGAGTGGGTGTGTGGTCCTGGGTTTAAGGGTCTCTTTTCCAAGCTTAAAAGGATAACCATTCACATGCCATGGGCCAGAAAAGGTTGAATACATTGGCCATGCTGTCAATCCAGCATTACTTCTGCTGCCTTCAAAACAACTGGGAAATCTCAGACTTCAGTGAGTTCAAGACAACTGGGAACTTGAAAAAAACTACCTCTGACTGGGAAAATGTGTTTTGTATGGTCATCCAACTCGGAATTCCAAGTCGGGAACTCGGGCCTCTTTCTACAGCTCCGACCTGAAGATCATTGACATCATGATTCGACCTTGTTTATTTCCCAGAGTTCCAATTTGTCTTGAAAGCACTATTAATCCAGAGAATGCCAGATTTTGATGACAAGGTTTTATGACAAAATCTGCCCACAAGGATCGCCACGCCACCTTCCTGTTCAAGTGAGCACAGCACAACAAGGTGAGACCAAAAATGTATTGTATGCTGATGCTGCTGCATACATTTTGGGGCTCCCGAGTGGCGCAGCATCGTCCGGGTTAGGGTTAAGGGCTAAGGCACTGCATCTAAGTGCTAGAGGCATCACTACAGACCCTGGTTCAATTCCAGGCTGTATCACAACCGGCCGTGATTGGGAATCCCATAGGGCAGCGCACAATTGGCCCAGCATCGTCCGGGTTAGGGTTTGCCCAGGGTAGGCTGTCATTGTAAATAAGAATTTGTAGCCTATAGCTTGTTTTAGAGAAATGTAGTCATCTAATATTGTAAGAGCTTGTCTGCTTATATGCCCCCTTTATTTATCCTTCGGTTCTGACTTTGTGTACAAGGATAACACTGTATGAATGGCCCATGTTCCGAATTCTGTCACTGTACATTTCAAAAGTGCTGAACAAATAGTTATATTGACTACGTCTGTTTTAGCTCGCTCATTAATGTCTTAATCGAAATGACGGATTGTCTCTTATCCGCTCGTCGTCCCCTTATGCCACAGTTTGTACATCTCAATTGTCAGTAGTAACCAGATTTTTAAGCAAGTCAGCCATATCAGCTATTCTTTTTTAAAGGCAGTAAATGGGTCTGAATGAACTGTTTCGCTGCCAGACAAGGCTCCGCTGAGAGCCAGGTGTAGCCTGGTGGTAAGGATTCACTCCATGGTGCTGAAAAGAAAGCTCTGCTGTTGGGAAAGCGCTAACAGTTTGTGGGCACCATTATAGTGCAATTAATCTATTGCATCTAAGAAAATGTTTTTGAGTTTGCCCAAGATGTACATGCTAAAATCACCACTGTTTCAGCATGATAATTGTTTACCTTTATTTAACTAGGCAAGTCAGTTAATAAGAACAAATTATTATTTTCAATAACAGCCTAGGAACAGTGGGTTAACTGCCTTGTTCAGGGGCAGGACGACAGATTTGTACCATGTCAGCTCGGGGATTTGATCTTGCAACCTTTTGGTTACTAGTCCAATGCTCTAACCACTAGGCTACCCTGCCGCAGCATACTGCAAGGCCCCATGTCGCATGGATCTGTACACAGTTCCTGGAAGCTGAAAATGTCCCAGTTCTTCCATGGCCTTCATACTCACTAGACATGTCACCCATTGAGCAGGCTTTGGATGCTCTGGATCGACATGTACGACAGCGTATTCCAGTTCCCACCATTATCCAACAACTTCGCACAGCTATTGAAGAAGATTGGGACAACATTGGGTCACACTGCATGTAGCAAATCATGGTCACACCAGATACTGACTGGTTTTCTGATCCACCCCCCTAATCTATTTTAAAGATATCTGTGATCCACAGATGCATATCTGTATTCCCAGTCATGTGAAATCCATAGATTAGGGCCTAATGATTTTGTTTCAATTGACTGATTTCCTTATATGAACTGTAACTTAGTAAAATCTTTGATATTATATTTTTGTTCAGTATATATTTTTGTTCAGTATATATGAAAGGAGCAGTATTTTCTGTGTTAAGACTGGTGTCTCTCTCTCTAGGAGTGAAGCTGACTCTCTCAGCTCTGATCGATGCGAAAAACTTCAATGCAGGCGGTCACAAGGTTGGCATGGGCTTTGAGCTGGAGGCATAAGGATGGAGGGAAGAGGAGGAGAAGGGGATGAGAGAAGAGAAGGAAAAGAGCCTCAATGACACCTGACACATCTCCACCTCTGTATGCCACACACACACCTTCCGAGTCTTTTGGCCATAACCCTGCAGCCCTTAGCACCCTCTGAGACCTCCAGTACTGTTGAGAACCCAGTTGTTTTTTTGGTTCAGCATCTCTCTGTATCATCTCCTTAGCAATACCAGTACGTAAAGAAACATTACAAACCCCATTCACCAGATAGTATACTACTTATGACTACTTCATATAGGGCTCTGGTCCAAAGTGGTGTAATATATGGAGAATATGGTCACAAGTCAACCTTGTGTTCCACTTCCTGGATAAGAGCGTCTGCTAGATGACTTAAATGTAAATGTAACTTCCTCCCCAAAAGCAGACATTTCTCCTTTTCTTTGTGAGATGGGATCGTAAGCATCTTTTTAGTAGGGTTTTATTGTGTGGTATAATTTCACTTTGCCTGAGATCATGTATTTAATTTACTTTTGACTTGAATTAGATTGACAGTAGACTTTGTCTATGCGTGGTACATTCTATCGAGTCTATCAAAGCCAGTAGGGAGTTGTTTTGAAGGAACAACTTATTTAAACATGTCATGATGTTCCCCTGTACCAGACATATATAGACCTTTACAGGCCTTTCTGTGGGCGGATGATCACTTTCAGCGACACATAAACAGGGACACAATGATACGAGCATACTGGAATAAAATGGGTAGTTTAAAACTCTATTAAAAATAGGCGACTGGTTGATTTTCTTTTTCCAAATTCTCTTCTTGTGGTTCAGAGTTTTGAGAAGACAGAGGAATGTGCGGGTATTTTCCAAACCTCTTTGTCATGTTTCTTTTTTGTCTTTTCATCTTTGAATTCTATCTACCACATTATGTAATGTTGTGTCTGTGCTGTGCTTGGAAGAGGGAAGGTTGTTGATAGTTGAAACCTCAAACTGACTTTAAGGAATAAAGAAGATTGTCAAACACTTTGAGTGTCCTGTATTCAAAATGTTTAAAGTCATGGTAGTAATGTCATGTCACCATAATTTGTTTTGTTTAAAGTCATGGTAGTAATGTCATGTCACCATCATATGTCGAGCACTCTTATCGATCTGTGGTGGTTGAAGTTTAATTCAACCAGATACACGTACTTACACATAATAATAGACCACAGTTAAATCAAGTAAAATACAGAAAAATAAAACAACCAATTAATATACTGCAATAAATGTTGAAATATCAATTATTTTAAAATGTTAACAATTAAAAATAAGTATATACACAAAAACAGAGGATATTCTGCATCAGCCTTAGTAATGTACATAGAGATAAGACATCATAAAGGCATCATAAGGCATCATAAAATATACAGTTTCAAACCAAAAAATCCCCAAAAGGCCAGTTATTTTATTTTAAATTTTATCCCCTTTTCTCCCCAATTTGCGTGGTATCCAATCGCTAGTAATTACTATCTTGTCTCATCGCTACAACTCCCGTACGGGCTCGGGAGAGACGAAGGTCGAAAGCCATGCGTCCTCCGAAGCACAACCCAACCAAGCCGCACTGCTTCTTAACACAGCGCGCCTCCAACCCGGAAGCCAGCCGCACCAATGTGTCGGAGGAAACACCGTGCACTGCGTGCACCCCCCTCGGTTAGCGCGCACTGCGCCCGGCCCGCCACAGTAGTCGCTGGAGTGCGATGAGACAAGGATATCCCTACCGGCCAAACCCTCCCTAACCCGGACGACGCTAAGCCAATTGTGCGTCGCCCCACGGACCTCCCGGTCGCGGCCGGCTGCGACAGAGCCTGGGCGCGAACCCAGAGACTCTGGTGGCGCAGCTAGCCTCTAGACCACTGTGCCACCCGGGAGGCCCCAAAAGCCCTGTTATAGACTGCAGGGTTCTCCCCAGGATTTTTTAATAAGGTTGTGATTTTTGTGTTTTTTAACACCTGTAACTGCCATTTCCTGCAATCTAGACCCAGAAATTGCCCTATATGATAACAAATAAAGTAAAAATATATATGTTTTTACATAGTGGCACAGCAAGTCCACAATGGGGCCTCTTTTACATTCTTTGGGGAGAACCGTGAGAATGGTAACTGAATATAAAAGCTACAGCTAAAACCTTGGGCAGAGAATATTTTGTGGCAAGCATAAAAAACATATTTGAAAGATTAGGAATCATCACCAGGGGCCAGACAAGACCTTTCTAGAACAAGTACCACCAGGACTTTAGTCAAGAGGACAACCAGTGGGATTACTGGTTTTGATTGGAACAGGCCACTGGTTTAAATACAGCTATGCCAGTGGTCAACATCATTTTCCTCATTCAAACCTACACCCTTTAGAGCAGGATTAAAGATGACTCCAATACACCAGGGTATAGATTACAGCGGTGTTGCACATGTTAATGTCGGCACGCCAATGAGCCTGGAAAATATAAATGTTGGCTCAATCCATTATTTTTGGGGCACCCCCAAGAGTCAATGTCAAATTGTGCGATGCAATCTGTTGCAGTAAGTCTTCCCCACCACACAGCGGCAGCAGAGGACCACAGCAGGGGGTCTGGAATGGGACGGCTCTTCTGTTTGACATCAGTTTGAGACAGAATCGTCCCTTAACCTCAGGTTAACCTAACTCCAATCCTTAACATGACAATTAGGGGGATGACATCATATCTGACCCTGTATCAGTAACTAGGGGAAACCCCTGCCTCCTCCGAGGGAACCAGTAGAGTCAGGAAAGATCAGAGGAAAGGTCCTGTCCTTCACTCAGCCACGTCCACTCTCGCAGCAACTAGGAGACAATGACAGCCAGAGAGGGTTGTATGTTATTACAACCCTGTGTGTGTGTGTGTGTGTGTGTGTGTGTGTGTGTGTGTGTGTGTGTGTGTGTGTGTGTGTGTACCTGCATATCGCTTTCAGACTCCTGGATGGTCTCCTGTATCAGACTCTGTAGTCGACTCTCAAACGTCCTGCTCTCCTCGATCACCAACAGAGACTCATCCCTGAAACACACACACATGCAAGCAGTCTCAGACACACTTCAAATACACACATTATTAACACACAAAACACCAACTCACTACAGAGAAGAGCACACCATCATAAACACATCCGCCTGCCTGCCTGCCTGCCTGCCTGCCTGCCTGAAGGAGGTGTGTGTGGTTGTGTGTGTGAGTGGGTGGGTGTACTCACAGCTGCTGTAGGCTGGGTCTGGGGGTCAGTAGAGGGGGAACAGAGGAGGAAGAGCGTCCCCCATCCACAGGACTCCCACTCACCGGGCTGCGCACCTTACTCTGAATAACAACCAAGGATACACACTGATCAGGAGTGTGTGTGTATGCGTGTCCGTGTTTCTGTATGCATTTGTGTGTGCACTTACACAGGCTACTTTCAGCAGGTTCCATAGTTCCCTCTGCCGTCTCTCCTGTAGATTCATTAGGACCTGTTCACTCTCAGCCATCCTCTGTACCACGCCCTCTACACGGGGTAGCAGCTCCATTACACGCTGACGACACACCACCGTCTTACTGCAACACAAACACACACACGTCGTACTGCAGGGAGAGTGAAAACCAAATGTGTGTATATGGAACGGCACCTGAGGTGTGTGTAGACTAGTGTGTGTATGCATGGACACCTGAGGTGTGTGTAGACTAGTGTGTGTGTGTGTGTGTGTGTGCATGGACACCTGAGGTGTGTGTAGACTAGTGTGTGTGTGTGCTTGGACACCTGAGGTGTGTGTTGACTAATGTGTGTGTGTGTGCATGGACACCTGAGTTGTGTGTAGACTAGTGTGTGTGTGCATGGACACCTGAGGTGTGTGTAGACTAGTGTGTGTGTGTGTGTGTGTGTGTGTGCATGGACACCTGAGGTGTGTGTAGACTAGTGTGTGTGTGTGTGTGTGTGTGTGTGTGTGTGTGTGTGTGTGTGTGTGTGTGTGTGTGTGTGTGTGTGTGTGTGTGTGTGTGTGTGTGTGTGTGTGCATGGACACCTGAGGTGTGTGTAGACTAGTGTGTGTGTGTGTGTGTGTGTGTGTGTGTGTGTGTGTGTGTGTGTGTGTGTGTGTGTGTGTGTGTGTGTGTGTGTGTGTGTGTGCATGAACACCTGAGGTGTGTGTAGACTAGTGTGTGTGTGTGCATGGACACCTGAGGTGTGTGTAGACTAGTGTGTGTGTGTGTGCATGGACACCTGAGGTGTGTGTAGACTAGTGTGTGTGTGTGTGTGTGTGCATGGACACCTGAGGTGTGTGTAGAAGTCTTTGAGTTTCCTCTCGTAGAACTGGACTGCCTGGACCACCAGACGTACTACCTCTTGACTGTCCCCCCCACACCTCTGGTCTGGAGAGAGGGAGGGGAGGGAGGGAATAGAAACAGAGACAGACGGGGGGAGGGAGAGAGCGGGAGAAGGGAGCGAGGAAGTTTTCCAGTCTATAATGACATGTTCTCAGAATCACAAGTAGACAGCAGAAGTCTATACTGTGATGGTAAATGGTGATGAATGGAGAAGTGGTAAACCAACCTCTGGGTTTCTCTTTCAGCTTACGGAACAACTCCAAGGCCTTCCCCTCACTGTGGCCCGAAAGAGGATAGAGGAGAGAGGGAGCAGTTCATGTTTTATCTCACTAATGGCCAGGCATCAGCTGCTAGGGGGAAACTGGATAGATGCATTTCTAGATCTTGTTCTGGATTAAAGACTGGTCTATTGAGATGTTTCTGTCTGTCTCTTACAGTGTGTCCAGGGCCTCTCCACTCCTCCATGGTTGTCTCTGGAGGTCCACGATGTCTGTCTGGAGGAGCATCATCTCCTCGTCCAGCTCTGTCACCCTCTCTGCCTGCAACACAAACACATTTACACACACATACACACAAACAAAACACAAAGACACAAGTAGGAAGGCAGGCACGCACACTTACCTGGCCACAGCTGACTGCAGTCTGCTCCATCTCCCTCCACACACCCAGCAGCTTTTCAGAGGCTAGAGACAGAACACCTTACATTACACTAGACTAGTACTATAGTGTGGAATATATACTGAGTGTATTAAACATTAGGAACACCTTCCTAATATTGAGTTGCGTCCCCTTTTTCCCTCAGAACAGCCTCAATTCATCAGGGCATGAACTCTACAAGGTGTCGAAAGCATTCCATAGGGATGCTGGCCCATTTTGGCATACATACACAATCCGTGTCTTAATTGTCTCAATAATTTAAAATCCTGTAGCCCTTTACTGCAGTCAATGACCAAAAGCATTATGTTATACTTCAGTCTTCTGTGATGCACACTACCGTTCAAAAGTTTGGGGTCACTTAGAAATGTCCTTGTTTTTGAAAGAAAAACACATTTTTTGTCCATTAAAATAACATCAAATTGATCAGAAATACAGTGTAGGCATTGTTAATGTTGTAAATGACTATTGTAGCTGGAAACGGCCTTTGAAAATGATAAACTTGGATTAGCTAACAGAACATGTCATTGGAACACAGGAGTGATGGTTGCTGATAATGGGTCTCTGTACGCCTATGTAGATATTCCATTACAAAATCAGCCGTTTCCAGCTACAATAGTCATTTACAACATTAACAATGTCTACACTGTATTTCTGATTAATTTGATGTTTTTTTAATGGACAAAAAATTAGCTTTTCTTTCAAAAACAAGGACATTTCTAAGTGACCCCAAACTTTTGAACAGTAGTGTATATAAAGTGTAATATTGGGATGCAAACTTAAAATGTAATACATTTCAACTCTATATCTGACATGGTACAGGTGTCTTCTTTTTTAAAGCCCATAACAATGTGTGTGAGGTGTATACTTTTGTTTCATAGTAGATTTTATTAAGAGTACAAAGAATCAATCTGTGTTACCCTGATTTAGCCCAGAGCAGTAAAATGTTAACCTGTCTCCACCCCTTCATCTACACTGAATTAAGTGGATTTAACAGGTAAGGTATCATAACTTTCACCTGGATTCACCTGGTCAGTCTATGTCATGGAAAGAACAGGTGTTCCTAATATTTTGTACACTTAGTGTATAGTCAATATATAGCCAACCTAACCATGCTGAGCTGCAGTCTGGGGCAGTCATAAACATATACTATGACTGTTGTCTAGTCCTGATATATTCCAGTTGTGACCCCTGTATAGTACAGTACCTATGTATCCAGTAGCATACCTATCCCTGTAGCTCTCTGCTCCTGGTATTTGTCCATGTCTATGTGCAGGCTGGTAGAGAAGAAGTCTAGTTTGGCCGTCAGCCTCTGGTTCATAGACACCATCTCATTCTTCTGCTTCGAAAGGGAGCTGTTGTGTCTCAGCAAACTCATGCTGATAAAAAGAGAGAGAGAGAGAGAGAGAAAGAGAGAGAGAGAGAGAGAGAGAGAGAGAGAGAGAGAGAGAGAGAGAGAGAGAGAGAGAGAGAGAGAGAGAGAGAGAGATGAGATGAGATGAGAGGTCATGATCAGATGAGCTCCTGCATTTTTCAGCATTTTCTTTAAAAAATATAGATTTAGAGTTAGTTAAAGTTGGATTTTTTGTCAGGAACACATACAGGACGCTACCCTCTACAACATAACCCTAAATTCAAATCAAAACTCAAAACCTACATCCTGATTTTGGACGGAATTACGGAATCACCTGAAAGATTCACAAATACCAAGGATTATTACACAGCAAATTCTCTGGAAAACAACAGAAACCTGAAAACACCACCCAACCTGGAACTGAGTGAGTAATGTTTAGTCTGAAACTATATTCTATTGCCAAAAGCCAAGAAGAAAAATACATGACATTACTTTATAAGCATTGAATGAAACATAATTGACAAGCTATATACAGCTTCAACTAGCACTGACGTGTCAAGTGAGAGGTGTCAAAGACCATTAGCCCAACAATGGCAGGAGAGTCGAATAGTCTACCCCAAACAAATTGAGAGGCCTTAGAAGCTGCCTCCCGCTGTTCAGAGGTAATTAAAATACTGTACCCTGTGAGTGTGAAGAATGACAAGGCAAGAAAAGAGCACAAAATGAAGCTCCTTATGGAAAATCAAGAGACACTTTTTGCTGACTATTACAAAAATGGGAACATCAGCAACCTTATCTTCCACACAAACCATCCCCTGGCATGGCACAGTGCTATATTAGCACACTACCCCTCTGTTAAGAGAGGGGGGGTTAACGAGGGGTGGAAACTCAGGATTCTTGACAACGAGGACGAGGAGTCAGCTAATATAAATCTTTATAAGTCTGGAACAGTAATGGTACAGGGCAACCCCAAACAGTTTCAGCTGGACTTTCACCTAATCAAAGAATTAGCCCAGCAGGAGAAGCTCTCCCTTGATAAAGATACCCCCACCCCAAGCGGGTCAGACCAGACCTCTTTATCAGGACCCACAGACGAGCAACCCTCAGCAGACAGTCAACCTCCCAGCACAGAGTACTTCCCCCTCATTGAAATGAAGGATAAATTCACCCAGCTGGAGGTAAGGCAGGTGGAGCTGGAACAGCAGGTGATTACACTCCAGTCAGCACAGACCCAGACAACAGTCCAGCACAACAACACCCCCTTAACCAGACCTGGAGAGCTGGAGGTGGAGAGAGACATATCTGCACTCTGGACTGTGGTGAGACAATTTCAACAGGAGAAAGAGCAGAAGCAGGAGCAGAACAAAGCACTAGAGGAGAGGATCAGACTGCTGGAGGAGAGGGAGAGGGGGATGGAGGAGAGGATCAGACTGCTGGAGGAGAGGTGGAGGGGGATGGCATGTGACAGAGAACAACCCACTAGGGAGGTGGCCATCCCCACAGAGACGCCAGCAAAACAGCCCACCTCAGCACCCGACAAAAGTCTCAATACCACAGCAGAACAGTCCACACCAGACCCTGACCATAGAGTCGACATCACAGCAGAACAGACAAAAGAAAAACCCCAAGCCCAGCAGCTCTCACCCCCTCTGAGCACCCCCCCGGTCAGCCACCCTGATAGCCCTCCTGATAACCCCCCCACACCCACTGAGGACAAACACAAGACACAGATTGTCCTCCTTATGGACTCAAATGGTCAATTTATAGAAGAAAAAAAACTTTTTCCCAAACACAGTGTGTCTAAACTCTGGTGTCCAAACACCCAGCGCGCCCTAGACCTTCTGTCTGAGGACAAACTAGGCTCACCTAGCCACATAATAATACACACAGGCACAAACGACCTGAGAGCACAGCAGGAAAGGGTGGCCACAGCACTGAAGGGAGTGATTGAAAAAGCTTCTTCTACGTTCCCCAACGCACAAGTGGTTATCTCCACCCTGCTACCACGAAAAGACTTCCACCCTGCTACAATACAGCGGGTAAACGCAAGCATTTCCCGTGACTGTGCTTCAAAACCAAATGTCTTTCTGGCCCACCACTCCACCCTGGACTTGAACAGCCTCTATGACCAGGTCCACCTCTACAAGGCAGCAGTGCCCACCTTTGCCCGGACTCTAAAGGACATCGCTCTCAAACGCAGCCCCAACAGCAACAGATCAATAGACACCCCACCCAGACCAGCGAGACACCCTCCAAGAACTTCAGGACCCCCCCTGGACCTACACATAGAGGACCCACGCCAAGAGGACTTACATCCAGACCACAGCACCCCCAGACACATCCACACCCCCACCCCAACCAATCAACACCCCCCCACATCAACCATGCCCACACCCCATTTAGGCCCCCTCAGATCAGACCTATGCCACTCCTGCCCACCCCATGCACCCCACCCCCGCAAAGAGGGCATCAACATGGAAGTCACACATACGCCCAGGTAGTGAGCGGGCAAACAGGCCCAACCCCCACTCTTACACTCGCCCAAGCCAACGGCATGTACCAGATGCTCAGCAGGCTCTGCTCACACTTACTGGCCTGAGGCCAAACCATGACCAACAACATTGGACACTTTATGGAACAAAAAGCCTTCACTATATCATCCTGGAATATCCAAGGCCTGAGGTCATCTGCCTTTGGCCTAAAGAGCAAGAACCCGGACTCCACCAAAGAAATCGGTAATGCAGACATTGTCATCCTGCAAGAAACCTGGTATAGAGGAGACGGACTCACTGGTTGCCCTCTAGGTTACAGAGAGCTGGTAGTCCCATCCACCAAACTACCAGGTGTGAAACAGGGAAGGGACTCAGGGGGAATGCTAATTTGGTATAGAGCAGACCTAACTCACTCCATTAAATTAATCAAAACAGGAACATTTTACATTTGGCTAGAAATTCAAAAGGAAATTATCTTAACAGAGAAAAATGTCCTCCTGTGTGCTACCTATATCCCCCCACTAGAATCCCCATATTTTAATGAAGACAGCTTCTCCATCCTGGAGGGGGAAATCAATCATTTCCAGGCCCAGGGACATGTATTAGTCTGTGGCGACCTAAATGCCAGAACTGGACACGAACCTGACACCCTCAGCACACAGGGGGACAAACACCTGCCTGCAGGTGACAGCATTCCCTCCCCCATATGCCCCCCTAGGCATAACTATGACAACATAACCAACAAAAACGGGTCACAACTCCTGCAGCTCTGTCGCACGCTGGGTATGTACATAGTCAATGGTAGGCTTCGAGGGGACTCCTATGGTAGGTACACCTATAGCTCATCTCTTGGCAGTAGCACTGTAGACTACTTTATCACTGACCTCAACCCAGAGTCTCTCAGAGCGTTCACAGTCAGCCCACTGACACCCCTATCAGATCACAGCAAAATTACAGTCTACTTGAACAGAGCAATACTCAATCATGAGGCATCAAAGCCAAAGGAACTGAGTAACATTAAGAAATGCTATAGATGGAAGGAATGCAGTTTGGAAACCTACCAAAAAACAATTAGGCAACAGCAAATCCAATCCCTTTTAGACAACTTCCTGGGTAAAACGTTCCACTGCAATAGTGAAGGTGTAAACTTGGCAGTAGAAAATCTTAACAGTATATTTGACCTCTCAGCTTCCCTATCAAATCTAAAAATCTCAAATAGAAAACCGAAGAAAATGAACAACAATGACAAATGGTTTGATGAAGAATGCAAAAATCTAAGAAATAAATTGAGAAACCTGTCCAACCAAAAACATAGAGACCCGGAAAACCTGAGTCTACGCCTTCACTATGGTGAATCACTAAAACAATACAGAAATACACTACGGAAAAAGAAGGAACAGCATGTCAGAAATCAGCTCAATGTAATTGAAGAATCCATAGACTCTAACCAATTCTGGGAAAATTGGAAAACACTAAACAAACAACAACACGAAGAATTATCTATCCAAAATGGAGATGTATGGGTAAACCACTTCTCCAATCTTTTTGGCTCTATAACAAAGAATAAAGAGCAAAAACATATACATGATCAAATACAAATACTAGAATCAACTATTAAAAACTACCAGAACCCACTGGATTCTCCAATTACCTTGAATGAGTTACAGGACAAAATAAAAACCCTCCAACCCAAAAAGGCCTGTGGTGTTGATGGTATCCTTAATGAAATGATCAAATATACAGACAACAAATTCCAATTGGCTATACTAAAACTCTTTAACATCGTCCTTAGCTCTGGCATCTTCCCCAATATTTGGAACCAAGGACTGATCACCCCAATCCACAAAAGTGGAGACAAATTTGACCCCAATAACTACCGTGGAATATGCGTCAACAGTAACCTTGGTAAAATACTCTGCATTATCATTAACAGCAGACTCGTACATTTCCTCAATGAACACAATGTACTGAGCAAATGTCAAATTGGCTTTTTACCAAATTACCGTACAACAGACCATGTATTCACCCTACACACCCTAATTGACAACCAAACAAACCAAAACAAAGGCAAAGTCTTCTCATGCTTTGTTGATTTCAAAAAAGCCTTCGACTCAATTTGGCATGAGGGTCTGCTATACAAATTGATGGAAAGTGGTGTTGGGGGTAAAACATACGACATTATAAAATCCATGTACACAAACAACAAGTGTGCGGTTAAAATTGGCAAAAAACACACACATTTCTTCACACAGGGTCGTGGGGTGAGACAGGGATGCAGCTTAAGCCCCACCCTCTTCAACATATATATCAACGAATTGGCGCGGGCACTAGAACAGTCTGCAGCACCCGGTCTCACCCTACTAGAATCCGAAGTCAAATGTCTACTGTTTGCTGATGATCTGGTGCTTCTGTCACCAACCAAGGAGGGCCTACAGCAGCACCTAGATCTTCTGCACAGATTCTGTCAGACCTGGGCCCTGACAGTAAATCTCAGTAAGACCAAAATAATGATGTTCCAAAAAAGGTCCAGTCGCCAGGACCACAAATTCCATCTAGACACCGTTGCCCTAGAGCACACAAAAAACTATACATACCTCGGCCTAAACATCAGCACCACAGGTAACTTCCACAAAGCTGTGAACGATCTGAGAGACAAGGCAAGAAGGGCATTCTATGCCATCAAAAGGAACATACATTTCAACATACCAATTAGGATCTGGCTAAAAATACTTGAATCAGTCATAGAGCCCATTGCCCTTTATGGTTGTGAGGTCTGGGGTCCGCTCACCAACCAAGATTTTGCAAAATGGGGCAAACACCAAATTGAGACTCTGCATGCAGAATTCTGCAAAAATATCTTTCGTGTACAACGTAGAACACCAAATAATGCATGCAGAGCAGAATTAGGCCGATACCCACTAATTATCAAAATCCAGAAAAGAGCCGTTAAATTCTACAACCACCTAAAAGGAAGCGATTCCCAAACCTTTCATAACAAAGCCATCACCTACAGAGAGAATAACCTGGAGAAGAGTCCCCTAAGCAAGCTGGTCCTAGGGCTCTGTTCACAAACACAAACACACCCCACAGAGCCCCAGGACAACAGCACAATTAGACCCAACCAAATCATGAGAAAACAAAAAGATAATTACTTGACACATTGGAAAGAATTAACAAAAAAACAGACCAAACTAGAATGCTATTTGGCCCTAAACAGAGAGTACACAGTGGCAGAATACCTGACCACTGTGACTGACCCAAACTTAAGGAAAGCTTTGACTATGTACAGACTCAGTGAGCATAGCCTTGCTATTGAGAAAGGCCGCTGTAGGCAGCCATGGCTCTCAAGAGAAGACAGGCTATGTGCACACTGCCCACAAAATGAGGTGGAAACCGAGCTGCACTTCCTAACCTCCTGCCCAATGTATGACCATATTAGAGACACATATTTCCCTCAGATCACACAGATCCACAAAGAATTCGAAAACAAATCCAATTTTGATAAACTCCCATATCTACTGGGTGAAATTCCACAGTGTGCCATCACAGCAGCAAGATTTGTGACCTGTTGCCACAAGAAAAGGGCAACCAGTGAAAAACAAACACCATTGTAAATACAACCCATATTTATGCTTACTTATTTTAACTTGTGTGCTTTAGCCATTTGTACATTGTTACAACACTGTATATATTTAATATGACACTTGTAATGTCTTTATTGTTTTGAAACTTCTGTATGTGTAATGTTTACTGTTAATTCGTTTTGTTTGTTTCACTTTTGTGTATTGTCTACCTCACTTGCTTTGGCAATGTTAACACATGTTTCCCATGCCAATAAAGCCCCTTGAATTGAATTGAATTGAATTGAGAGAGAGAGAAATAAAGAGAGGTGGAAAGAGAGAGAGCGTTTTGGGACTATTCCATGACTTTCATTGTACTGGGCAAGCATCTCTTTCAGTATTTGATATTTGACCCTGGATAGAATAAGTGTGCTTTTGAATCTTACAGAGCAGCTTTCTGTCCCTGCTGTAACCTCTGCCAGTCCTCCTTCAGGGTGCGGATGGTGTCCCAGGCCTGGCCCCAGGTCCTCCTCAGAGGACTGTAAGACAACACGTGCTTAGGATCCGTCTCTGGGAGGGAGAGAGAAAAAGAAAGAGAGAAAGAGAGACAGAGAGAGAGAAAGAGAAAGAGAGAAAGATAAAGAGAGAGTTCCAGTGTATAACAGAATCCTCACATATTCATATGTAGAAAGTAGAGACGGTTGTGAGAGATGGCCACTTTCATTGATATTTTTCACTTTTCTTAGCATTAGTGTGCGGGTATACTCACGGACAAAGCGTATGTTCTCTGGCATTGTGCGGGGGGTGAACTGGGGCTCGTAGGTGCAGGATGAACGGTCAAACAGAAACACCAGAGGAAGGTCTGTCCTCCTCCCGTCTATCTCCTGAGAGAGAGAGGGAGATAGTAAAGATACGTGAAGACTTCTTATTAGCCTTTACACCTGCAATATCTTGACTGCTCTGTCCGACATGCTATATGAAAGACATTTTGATTGGATTATAGATTATGTATCAACATCAGATAGATTACAGTGTAGTCGATGGCACACTGCCCCGCCTCTCCCTGTGGCTCCAGGGCTAGTCCCGCCTCCAACAGTAGCTCTTGATTGGCTGGAGGGATGTTGGTGTCAGACCCGATTCGCTGCTGCAGATCAGCCACGCTCTCATTGGCTGAGACAGAGTAGGTGAAGATCTTAGCAGACACCATGTTCAATACGTGAACCAGCTAGCGAGAGAGAGAGAGAGTTAGAGAGAAAATAAACAAAATCCAATCCTTCCATTACAACCCAGTGTCTTGCCAACCAAGGATCCTGTGAGAGAGATTTGTATTAAATTAAAAAGAGAGAAAGTGTGTGTGTAGTGTACCTTCAGCTCCAGTATAGTCTCTAGCTGAGAGAAGCAGTCTGAGGAAGTGGTCTGGGGGTCTGCCTTGCCTCTCTCCTGGGGAGACCACCTCAGCATCAGCTGCAGCCAGCTCTCTAGACGGCCCAACAACAGACTACAACACACACGCACACACAATGAGGAATAATTCACCCAAATGATCAAATTACTTATCTTATGTCTTAATAAATTGAAGGTACTTTATAGGCGAGTTGAAATGGCCCCAGGTGGCGGTGTAGTGACTCACGTGTTGAGGTTGTTGGGCTGGGGAAGGTGTTTAGAGAAGCGCACCTCCCCTGTCAGGTCCTCATAAACCACAATGTCATGATCCTGCTTCAACTTCAACTTACTATGCCTGAGAGAAGGAATGAGACAGAGAGAAAGAGAGACGAGGGTGAGGAGAACAGATCATTAGTATTTTTCTATTTAAATTGCTTAGATTGCTAACAATAACTTAGATATACATTCGCATGCTTGCACACAGACAAACACACACGCACGCACACACATGCACATACATAGGGAATGCAAGTTTGGCCATGCCAGTCTTGTCAACGCTGTCCTCAAAGACCCACATGGGCAGTACACACACATTTCCCCTCTATATTTAGGTCTTTGATATCGTGTTGAAATATAATCATATTACAGAATAACTTGAGTCTGGAGTGGGATCTATTATAACCAAACATCCCACCCTTTAGGAATAACATTCAACAGGTTTATTATTGTAGCTCAAGGTTAAACACAGCAGGATAAAGCAACAATGGGTCTGTGTTTCTAACAGGGGAAAGGACAATAAGAGGTTTAGCTGGAGGATGTGTGTGTGTGTGTAGTGAGTGTGTGTTCGTTTGTGTGTGGCAGTACCAGGGCACGGGTTGCCAGGTTGGCAGAAAAGGCCGGAACCCAGTGATGCACTCAAACACCAATGTACCAAAGCTCCAATAATCCACAGTCACTGTATACTTCTGTCTCTCCAAGAGCTCTGGAGCCTGAGAGAGAGAGAGAGAGAGAGAGAGAGAGAGAGAGAGAGAGAGAGAGAGAGAGAGAGAGAGAGGAGAGAGAGAGAGAGAGAGAGAGAGAGAGAGAGAGAGAGAGAAGAGAGAGAGAGAGAGAGAGAGAGAGAAGAGAGAGAGAGAGAGAGAGAGAGAGAGAGAGGATGAGAGAGAGAGAGAGAGGAGAGAGAGAGAGAGAGAGAGAGAGAGAGAGAGAGGAAAGAGTGGGAGAAGGGATGGAGAACAGTGAAGAATTGCTATGAAAAAGAGGAATCTATGAGAGCTAAAATAAAAGAGAGGGGAAGTGAGATAATTCCTAGTAAATGTGTTGGCGAATAAAAGTTATTCTGATTCTACCACAGATATATAGAAATAGAACAGATAGAAGAAGTGTTAGCCACAGTAGCGCCACACACCAGGTATTGCAGTGTTCCAACGAATGAAGTACACAGACTGTTCTGGTCCAGTTCCTTGGCGTAGCCCAGATCTATGATCTTATGGATCAACTACAGAGACGAAGAGATAACAGTGTCATGGGTTATGCTTAACTTCATGATGTATGATGTATTCCTAGTATTAACTAAGAAATGACACGGTAAAACAGTAACTACGTTACATATAATTAACTAATAAATATCAAATAACTACTTTGGTGCTCTACGGCCTTTTAGAACTGTTTCATATAATAGTTGTACGGCAAGCACTGAACTCCAAACACACACCTTCACCAGGATGGTGTTTAGTATTGCTATTGTGTGTGAAACATTTCACAATGAAAAACATTTACAGGAAGGTTATATCCTTCCTGTTTGGCCCTGTCCGGGGTATCATCGGATGGGGCCACAGTGTCTCCTGACACCCTCCTGTCTCAGCCTCCAGTATTTATGCTGCAGTAGTTTATGTGTCGGGGGGCTAGGGTCAGTTTGTTATATCTGGAGTACTTCTCCTGTCTTATCCGGTATCCTGTGTGAATTTAAGTATGCTCTCTCTAATTCTCTCTTTCTTTCTCTCTCTCGGAGGACCTGAGCCCTAGGACCATGCCTCAGGACTACCTGGCATGATGACTCCTTGCTGTCCCCATTCCAGCTGGCCGTGCTGCTGCTCCAGTTTCAACTGTTCTGCCTGCGGCTATGGAACCCTGACCTGTTCACCGGACCTGCTGTTTTCAATTCTCTAGAGACAGCAGGAGTGGTAGAGATACTCTTAATGATCGGCTATGAAAAGCCAACTGACATTTACTCCTGAGGTGCTGACTTGCTGCACCCTCGACAACTACTGTGATTATTATTATTTGACCATGCTGGTCATTTATGAACATTTGAACATCTTGGCCATGTTCTGTTATAATCTCCACCCGGCACAGCCAGAAGAGGACTGGCCACCCCTCATAGCCTGGTTCCTCTCTAGGTTTCTTCCTAGGTTTTGGCCTTTCTAGGGAGTTTTTCCTAGCCACCGTGCTTCTACACCTGCATTGCTTGCTGTTTGGGGTTTTAGGCTGGGTTTCTGTACAGCACTTTGAGATATCAGCTGATGTAAGAAGGGCTATATAAATACATTTGATTTGATTTGATTTACGGTCAATTTAAACCGGGAAAAAATAAATGTGTTTTGTGCCGTACCCTTCATGCTATGAAATAATACAAGGGCGTAAATAAACATTTAGCAACAACATGTTTTAATATGTCCGGCCTTAGTTAGTTATATAACTTTATTTCTGTCCATGCAAACATATTGAGGAGTTTAGTGATGGATGGTATATTTTGCCTCATTAACTAGATGATGACATATTAGGCAAGGTAGGATCTATTCCAGAGATGGGGTGTCTGTCGGCTTTGGGGTTTGCAGTGGTTTGTGGTTCTGTGATTACGCAGGTAATGAACCCATATTGTCTGTGCGACTCAAGATCAAGTTAGCCTATTGAGCCAAATCCTAGATATTTGTCTGGGAGTGACTGCAAAGAGTTCAGTTTCTAAAATCACACAGGGAGACTCACTCTCTTCTCTCCCTGCTGGAGGACGATGTTCTCTGGCTTCAGATCTCTGTGGATGATCCTCTTCTTATGAAGGTAGGTCAGAGCAGAGGCTAGGAGACAGAGAGAGATGGGGGAGAGAGAGAGAATAAACAAAGCCAAGCTATCCAGTCACAACCCAGTGTAATCAAACAGAATCCTGGTATTTTAATCAAACATGTAATCAAATAGGATCCTGGGCTTCTTTCCTACTTTCTCTTGTCCATACAGACTAAACGGAGGAGAGCGTCAGCTTAATTTAGGGGGTGAATCATTTGGCATTACATTACACTGCTAATAGGACATCGAAAAGCAGCCTGACCACTCTGGAGTACAAGACTAATGATACAGCCCTGTGTGTGTGTGTGTGTGTGTGTGTGTGTGTGTGTGTGTGTGTGTGTGTGTGTGTGTGTGTGTGTGTGTGTGTGTGTGTGTGTGTGTGTGTGTGTGTGTGTGTGTGTGTGTGTGTGTGTGTGTGTGTGTGTGTGTGATTCAACATAATGTGTCATTGATGTCCAGTAAGGGTCTGGGCTTTGTCTCCGTGCTGTACGGTTGACCCTCATGGCCACTTAACATCCTACATCAATGGGAGTTGGCTACGAGTGTTAAATGATGTGGATCCCGTAACCCCAGTGCCTCTGTATGTGTGTGTGTGTCAGGTCCCAGTGGGTGCTACATTGTAAAACCCTCATCAGTAGGAAGTTCCCACCAAAGTTCAACAGGAAGAGGAATGATTTGTGTGCGTGCAAGTTACTACTTGAGTATATGTTTTGCATGTCTGTATTTCAAGTGTTTTCACCTGTCTGTCTGTGCCTGATCTCATAGATGTGAGATGTATGGATTTACATATGCATTCCTGAGCGTGTGTTTGTTTGTTTATTGATGCGTGTTTCCTCCTGTGAGTATGGTGTGAGTGTGTTCAATTGTAGAATGTCTGTACACGGTCCTGCGCTCTCATATCTGTGTGCATGTAGAAGATTATTTATTTGGTGTGAGTGTGAGGATGTGTGCTTATGAATATCAGGAAGTTTGCGGTTAGCTTATGACGTTCAGCTTTATATTTAGTATGGTCATGTCTGGCCATGTCATGCCAGTGAAAAATCTGCTGATGTGCTCTTGAGCAAGGCACTTAACCTTACTTGCTCCTGTAAATCGCTCTGGATAAGAGTGTCTGCTGAATGTAAAAGGTATACAGAGTGATGGAAAACACTGTATCAAAGTATCAAAACAAAATGAATGTGAAACATGCCAGCAGTTAAAGTTCAGCAACCGTGGAGCATCTAAAAAGGCCTACTCAATGATTATAAAGAACAATAAAAATACATGTTTGTGGGTTCACTGGACGTCCTGGCTTGTCTTCACTATGTAATATACATGTAATAACAGAGTCATTTAAAAGACGCTATTATCCAAAACCAGAAGCTCACAGTAAACACATATATTCAGTACATGTGGCCTATGCAGGAATCAAACCATCACACTATGTGTGAGTACTGTCAATGGTGACTGGCCTGTGGTTAGGGTCGTTGATGATGTCACTCTAAAGGTCAGACAGACATGTGTGTGTGACACACAAAGTCCCCGCCCATTTACTCCATCCAACAGGAAGATTATCACACATTAACTGCCGCCTCACAGGAAGTGGCTCTGTGATGTCACCATCAGGAACGTGGAACATGGCCAAACTGCTGGCATATGACACAGACACCATGCTACACAATGACACTGTGAGAATTGGTCAAAATCAGTGTGGAAATGTAATGCATTAGAGCTACTACTCACATATGTCCCGTAGCAGAATAAGGATGGAACCCTCCCTCATTCCACAGCAGTTCTCCAACAGGTTCAGATACTGGAGAGACACACACACAGACACACACACAGGAGAAACATGATCAGCATAAGGCTCTGTGTGTGTGTGTGGGTGTGTGTGTGTATATAACACACCTTCCTCAGGTCACCTCCCTGACAGTACTCCATGGCCAGTAGAGGTAGATCATTGATGCGTAAGGAGGACTGCAGCCCTTCAGGAACCTCCCTCGCTGCTACCACATTCACATGGTCCAGTCTGAGAGACAGAAGAGAGAGAGAGAGAGAGAGAGAGAGAGAGAGAGAGAGAGAGAGAGAGAGAGAGAGAGAGAGAGAGAGAGAGAGAGAGAGAGAGAGAGAGAGAGAGAGAGAGAGAGAGAGAGAGAGAGAGAGAGAGAGAGAGAGAGAGAGAGAGAGAGAGAGAGAGAGAGAGAGAGAAAGGTAGAGGGGAGGAGAGAGACAGTTATGTACTGTTGCATCACTGTAGAATGTATAAATGTGTTTCTGATTGTCTTAGGCTGAACTGTCCTAAAACCGTCCAATAAAAACCAATGAAAACAAATTAAACTAAAAACGTAATTGGTTCCAGATTCTACAGGCAAAACAATAACATTGGAACATTTTGTAACGTTCGTCTATTTCTTCCTCCTCCTTGGATGAGGAGAGGCGAGAAGGATCAGACCAAAATGCAGCGTAGGTGGAATACATGATGAATTTAATAACAAGACGAAACACGAAAACACTTGAATAGATTACAAAACAATAAACGAAGTCAACAGACCTGAACAAACGAACTTACGAAATAACACGAAGAACGCACGAACAGGAACAGACTACATACATGAACGAAAACGAAACAGTCCCGTGTGGTGTGACATACACAGACACGGAAGACAATCACCCACAAACAAACAGTGAGAACAGCCTACCTTAAAATGGTTCTCAATCAGAGGAAACGTCAAACACCTGCCTCTAATTGAGAACCATATCAGGCAACACATTAACCCCAACATAGAAACACAACACATAGAATGCCCACCCCAACTCACGCCCTGACCAACTAAACACATACAAAACAATAGAAAACAGGTCAGGAACGTGACAGAACCCCCCCCTCAAGGTGCGAACTCCGGGCGCACCCCTAAAACTCAAGGGGAGGGTCTGGGTGGGCATCTGTCCGCGGTGGCGGCTCCGGCGCAGGACGAGGACACCACTCCACCATTGTCTTTGTCCCCCTCCTTAGCGTCCTCCGAGTGGCGATCCTCGCCCCCGACCCTGGTCTAGGAACCTTAACACCGGTCCCCCCTAGATAACTCAGGACATAGAGGTAGCTCAGGACAGAGAGGTAGCTCAGGACAGAGAGGTAGCTCAGGACAGAGAGGTAGCTCAGGACAGAGGGGCAACTCTGGACTACTGGCAGCTCCGGGCTGAGGGGCAGCTCCGGGCTGAAGGGCAGCTCATGACTGGAGGGCAGCTCATGACTGGAGGGCAGCTCATGACTGGAGGGCAGCTCATGACTGGAGGACAGCACCGGACTGAAGGGCAGCACCGGACTGGCTGGCGGATCCTGGCTGGCTGGCTCTGGCGGATCCTGGCTGGCTGGCGGCTCTGGCTGCTCATGGCTGGCTGGCGGCTCTGGCTGCTCATGGCTGGCTGGCGGCTCTGGCTGCTCATGGCTGGCTGGCGGCTCTGGCTGCTCATGGCTGGCTGGCGGCTCTGGCTGCTCATGGCTGGCTGGCGGCTCTGGCTGCTCATGGCTGGCTGGCGGCTCTGGCTGCTCCTGTCTGGCTGGCGGCTCTGGCTGCTCCTGTCTGGCGGAAGGCTCTGGCTGCTCCTGTCTGGCGGAAGGCTCTGGCTGCTCCTGTCTGGCGGAAGGCTCTGGTGGCTCCTGTCTGGCGGCTCCTGTCTGGCGGACGGCTCTGGCGCCTCCTGTCTGGCGGATGGCTCTGAAGGCTCATGACAGACGGGCGGCTTTGAAGGCTCAGTACAGACGGGCGGCTTTGCAGGCTCAGTACAGACGGGCAGTTCATGCGGTGCTTGGCAGACGGACAGTTCAGACGGCGTTGGGCAGACGGGCAGTTCAGGCGCTGTTGGGCAGACGGGCAGTTCAGGCGGCGTTGGGCAGACGGGCAGTTCAGGCGCCGTTGGGCAGACGGGCAGTTCAGGCGCCGTTGGGCAGACGGGCAGTTCAGGCGCCGCTGGGCAGACGGCAGACTCTGGCCGGCTGAGGCGCACTGTAGGCCTAGTGCGTGGTGCCGGAACTGGAGGTACCGGGCTAAGGACACGCACCTTCCCCCTAGTGCGGGGAGCAGCAACAGGACGCACAGGACTCTGGAGGCGCACAGGAGGCTTAGTGCGTGGTGTAGGCACTGGTGGTAATGGGCAGGAGACACGCACCATAGGGCTAGTGCGTGGAGGAGGAACAGGGCTCTGGAGACGCACAGGAGGCTTGGTGCGTGGTGTAGGCACTGGTGGTAATGGGCTGGGGCGGGGTCGTGGCGCCGGATATACCGGAGGCGTACTGGCTGCAGGCATACTGGCTCCCTTGAGCACTGAGCCTGCCCAACCTTACCTGGTTGTATGCTCCCCGTAGCCTGTGTATGCGAACCGGGGACACCATGCGTAAGGCTGGTGCCATGTATGCCGGCCCGAGGAGACGCACTGGTGGCCAGATGCGTTGGGCCGGCTTCATGACATCCGGCTCAATACTCAATCTAGCCCTGCCTGTGCGGGGAGGTGGAATAACCCGCACCGGGCTATGCACACGTACAGGAGACACCGTGCGCTCTACCGCATAACACGGTGTCTGCCCGTACTCTCGCTCTCCACGGTAAGCTCGGTGAGTTGGCGCAGGTCTCCTACCTGACTTCGCCACACTCCCCTGTAGCCTCCCCCCCCAAGACATTTTTGGGCTTGACTCACCGGTTTCCAGCCTCGCTTCCGTGCTGCCTCCTCATACCACCGCCTCTCGGCTTTAGCTGCCTCCAGCTCTTCACGAGGGCGGAGATATTCTCCTGGCTGTGCCCATGTACCTTTTCCGTCCAATATTTCCTCCCATGTCCATGAATCCTGCGATCGCTGTTGCTGCTTTCTGTTACGCCGCTTGGTCCTTGGTTGGTGGGTGATTCTGTAACGTTCGTCTATTTCTTCCTCCTCCTCGGATGAGGAGAGGCGAGAAGGATCAGACCAAAATGCAGCGTAGGTGGAATACATGATGAATTTAATAACAAGACGAAACACGAAAACACTTGAATAGATTACAAAACAATAAACGAAGTCAACAGACATGAACAAACGAACTTACGAAATAACACGAAGAACGCACGAACAGGAACAGACTACATACATGAACGAAAACGAAACAGTCCCGTGTGGTGCGACATACACAGACACGGAAGACAACCACCCACAAACAAACAGTGAGAACAGCCTACCTTAATATGGTTCTCAATCAGAGGAAACATCAAACACCTGCCTCTAATTGAGAACCATATCAGGCAACACATTAACCCCAACATAGAAACACAACACATAGAATGCCCACCCCAACTCACGCCCTGACCAACTAAACACATAGAAAACAACAGAAAACAGGTCAGGAACGTGACACATTTGGAAAAATAACACTTTATAATTGTTTACTATATTACTGTACCAAGTGGTTAGGTGATACTGATGATGGTAATCATTAGGATAACAAATAGTCATGCAGTCAACATCGGTCAGCAGTCATTGTGTTTTAGTCACATAATGGTAGTCTGAGAAGTAACTGATTGCTAAACCAAACATGATCAGAATATCATAACAACCCATCAACACTGGAAACAGAGAGGCAGTATAGTGAAAAATGTATGACTGGATATGGAAAATCTCTCCTTCTTCTCCCTAGTGACTTCTGTAAGGTTAGCTGACGTCCGCTGGGCAGTGTGTATGCAGTTATGGGGTGTCTGTAAATGTATGATGTAGTGGGGTGTGTGTGAGGCGTTATAAGCTTTCTGTAAAAGTGTGACTCTATCAAAGGCTTTCATGCCTGGACTGCACACACACACACACACACACACACACACACACACACACACACACACACACACACACACACACACACGCACACACGCACACAAAAATATGAAGCTGAAGCTGACTTTGACTCAACATTTAAGGGCTTCAGTTGACCTTGGCTGAAAATCTGATGTTATTACATTGATACGATTCTTGGCAACCTGGGTTTAAACTCTGCATGGGCAAAGCTAGGACAGTGTGTGTGTGTGGCTTAGCAGTGCATGGGTGCAAGAGAGGGTTGTGTTTGAGACCACATCTGTCTGACAACAACACACTCGTTAAAGCATGACCTGATAACAAGAAATCCTCACACCCATTCTCTCTCACACATACATACTAAAGTACACACACTGACAAATTACCTCTCCACACCCACACCCAACTTGACACCAAGAATCCCCCCCCCCCCTTCACACCCCATCTGACACCAATACATAATCGTCACACCCCCACACACAGTGCCACTCACCAACAGGAGTACCACTGGCATCACAGCAAAGCTGAGTTGGTGGAACACTACCTATCCGAGGCCAAATGACCAACACAGAACCCACAGACTGAAATAGACCCAGCTTTCATGTCTTTTTAATGTCATTGGTCATTTTTACTACAGCGCAATAAAAAAATGGTTTCATCGTAGTATTTTACTTGCCCCAATGTGGACTGCAAAACAAATTAGGGGACATAACAAGTGTCAGTGTCATGGAATGTGCCTGTGACTTCTTATGTGGCCTGTCTCTACAACAGAAGGGAAGTTGCGGCAGGATGTTAATAGCAGAGAGAACAAAGCAAATAGGCATTGTGAAAAATGCAAATCTCCCTGAATGTTCCTTACAAAGAAATCAAATAAAATGCGCCAAATACAACTGGTGTAGACTTTACAGTGAAATGCTTACGTACGAACCCGTTCCCAACAATGCAGAGTTAAAAAGTAAGAAAGATATTTTGTAAATAAAAAAGGAGATAGTAACACAATAATGAGTCTGTATACAGTGCATTTGGAAAGTATTCAGACCCCTTGACTTTTTCCACATTTTGTTACTTGACAGCCTTATTCTATTTTCCCCTCATCAATCTACACACAATACCCCATAATGACAAAGTGAAAACAGATGTTACATTTTTTTTGCCAAATTTATCAAATCAGATCTGGGGAAAGGAACCAAAACATTTCTGCGGCATTGAAGGTCCCCAAGAACACAGTGGCCTCCATCATTCTTAAATGGAAGAAGTTTGGAACCACCAAGACTCTTCCTAGAGCTGGCCACCCGGCCACACAGAGTAATTGGGGGAGAAGGGCCTTGGTCAGGATGGTGACCAAGAACCCGATGGTCACTCTGACAGAGCTCTAGAGTTCCTACGTGGAGATGGGAGAACCTTCCAGAAGGACAACCATCTCTGCAGCACTCCACCAATTAGGCCTTTATGGTAGTGACCAGATGGAAGCCACTCCTCAGTAAAAGGCACATCACAGCCCGCTTGGAGTTTGCCAAAATGCCCCTAAAGGACTCTCAGACCATGAGAAACAAGATTCTTTGGTCTGATGAAACGAAGCGTCACATCTGGAGGAAACCTGGCACCATCCCTACAGTGAAGCATGGTGGTGGCAGCATCATGCTGTGAGGATGTTTTTCAGCGGCAGGGACTGGGAGACTATTTAGGATCGAGGGAAAGATACAGAGAAGGTACAGAGAGATCCTTGATGAAAACCTGCTCCAGAGCGCTCAGGACCTCAGACTGGGGCGAAAGTTCACTTTCCAACAGGACAACGACCCTAAGCACACAGCTAAGACAACGCAGGAGTGGCTTTGGGACAAGTCTCTGAATGTCCTTGAGTGGCCCAGCCAGAGCCCGGACTTGAACCCGGTCGAACATCTCTGGAACCTGAAAATAGCTGTGCAGCGACCCTCCCCATCCAACCTGACAGAGCTTGAGAGGATCTGCAGAGAAGTATGGAAGAAACTCCCCAAATACAGGTGTGCCAAGCTTGTAGCGTCATACCCAAGAAGACTCGAGGCTTTAATCACTGCCAAAGGTCCTTCAACAAAGTACTGAATAAAGAGTCTCAATACTTATGTAAATGTGATATTTCTTTTAAAAAACTTTTTTTTTTAACAAATTGACAAAAATGTCTAAAAAACTGTTTTTGCTTTGTCATTATGGGCTATTGTGTGTAGATTGATGAGGGAAAAAAACAATTGAATCAATTTTTGAATAAGGCTGTAACGTAACAAACTGTAGAAAAACGAAAGGGGTCTGAATACTTTCTGAATGCACTGTACAAGGAGTACCAGTACCGAGTCAATGAGCAGGGGTATGAGGTAATTGAGGGAATACAACATGTACATGTGGGCAGGGGTAAAAGTGACTAGGCAATCAGGATATATAATAAACAGAGTAGCAACAGCGTATGAGTGATGCTGAGTAATATTGAGTGATGCTGTGAGTAAAATAGGCTCAAGTGGGATTAACGTAATGTAATCCCAATTGGTGATTTGGTAATAAGCCTATTTTGTTGGATTCACACTGCCAACCTCCTGTTTTACTGTACTACATAGTCATCCATATTCCTTCCCCTGCTGAGTTGGCAGATATGACCCAAATGGATTGGTCTACAGCTATACCTAAACCCACTGTAAAGCCAAGTGGACCCATTGCCATACTGCTCGCACCATGCAAGTCCCTTAAGATTGGCAAATAATAAGAAAACATTTTCGTAGACTCTCACCTCTTCATGATCTGTATCTCCAGACACCAGCGCTCTCTGTTCCTCTCACTCAGCTCCTGACGACACTGCTTAATGGCTATCTGCTCCTCTGTGTCCTACACAACAACACACAGGTAGGATTAGACACACACACACACACACACACACACACACACACACACACACACACACACACACACACACACACACACACACACACACACACACACACACACACACACACACACACACACACACACACACACACACACACACAATGCTGTTACCATACATACACACAGTACACAGAAAGAGACAGGCCTGACACAACCTAAAGCGTAAAAGGCAGCGTAAAGCCTGTCTGAAGTATAATAGCCACATTAATCAATTTCAGTGGCAAGAAAAAGTATGTGAACCCTTTGGAAATACCTGGAATTCTGCATAAACTGGTCATAAAATTTGACCTGATCTTCATCTAGGTCAAAACAATAGACAAACACAGTCTGCTTAAACTAATAACACACAAACAATTATACGTTTTCATGTCTTTATTGAACACACCGTGTAAACATTCACAGTGCAGGGTGGAAAAGGTATGTGAACCCTTGGATTTAATAACTGGTTGATCCACCTTTGGCAGCAATAACCTCAACCAAATGTTTTCTGTAGTTGCGGATCAGACCTGCACAACGGTCAGGAGGAATTTTGGACCATTCCTCTTTACAAAACTGTTTCAGTTAAGCAATATTCTTGGGATGTCTGGTGTGAACTGCTCTCTTGAGGTCATGCCACAGCATCTCAATCGGGTTTAGGTCAGGACTCTGACTTGGCCACTCCAGAAGGCGTATTTTCTTCTGTTTAAGCCATTCTGTTGTTGGTTTACTTCTGTGTTTTGGTCATTGTCCTGTTGCATCACCCAGCTATTGTTGAGCTTCAACTGGTGGACAGATAGCCTAACATTCTCCTGCAAAATGTCTTGATGAACTTGGGAATTCATTTTTCCGTCGATGATAGCAAGCTGTCCAGGCCCTGAGGCAGCAAAGCAGCTCCAAACCATGATGCTCCCTCCACCATACTTTACAGTTGGGATGAGGTTTTGATGTTGGTGTGCTGTGCCTTTTTTTTCTCTACACATAGTGTTGTGTGTTCCTTCCAAACAACTCAACTGTAGTTTCATCTGTCCACAGAATATTTTGCCAGTAGCGCTGTCAAACATCCAGGTGCACTTTTGCAAACTTCAGATGTGCAGCAATGTTTTTTTTTGGACAGCAGTGGCTTCTTCTGTGCTGTCCTCCCATGAACACCATTCTTGTTTAGTGTTTTACGTATCGTAGACTCATCAACAGAGATGTTAGCATGTTCCAGATATTTCTGTAAGTCTTTAGCTGACACTCTAGGATTCTTCTTAACCTCATTGAGCATTCTGTGCTGTGCTCTTGCAGTCGTCTTTGCAGGACGGCCACTCCTAGGGAGAGTAGCAATAGTGCTGGACTTTCTCCATTTATAGACTATTTGTCTTACCGTGGACTGATGAACATCAAGGCTTTTAGAGATACTTTGTAACCCTTTCCAGCTATATGCAAGTTAACAATTCTTAATCTTAGGTCTTCTGAGATCTCTTTTGTTCGAGGCATGGATCGACATCAGAAAGATGCTTCTTGTGAATAGCAAACTCAAATTTTGTGAGTTTTTTTTTAGGGCAAGGCAGCTCTAAACAACATCTCCAGTCTCGTCTCATTGATTGGACAAGTTAGCTGACTCCAAATAGCATTTGGAGAAGTCATTAGCCTAGGGGTTCACATACTTTTCCCAACCTACACTGTGAATGTTTAAATGATGTATTCTATAGAGACAAGAAAAATACAATAATTTGTGTGTTATTAATTTAAGCACACATGTGTGTCTATTGTTGTGACTTAGATGAAGATCAGATCAAATTTGATGACCAATTTATGCAGAAATCTAGATAATTCCGAAGGGTTCACATACTTTTTCACTGTAACACTTCAACTCTGGGCAAAACATAATGAGCTGTATGACCATCTTATCATTTATTTTGGTTATTATGATGGTATCCTGAACAATCCAGGAAGAAACGGATAGAATCTTCACCAGTGATTCAGAAAGTAGCAGAGGAAGTCTCATTAACACAATGCCATAGCCCATCATGCCCGTCCCTCCACTTCCTACGACAGACCGAAGTTACACTATATATACAAAAGTATGTGAACACCCCCTCAAATTAGTGGATTTGGCTATTTCAAACCCACCCGTTGCTGACAGGTGTATAAAATTGAGGACAAAGCTATGCAATCTCCATAGACAAACATTGGCAGTAGAATGGCTTTACTGAAGAGCTCAGTGACTTTCAACGTGGCACTGTCATAGGATGCCACCTTTCCAACAAGTCAGTACATCAAATTTTTGCCCTGCTAGAGCTGCCCTGGTCAACTGTAAGTGCTGTTATTGTGATCTGGAAACGTATTGCAGCAACAACGGCTCAGCCGCAAAGTGGTAGGCCACACAAGCTCACAGAATGGAACCCCAGAGTGCTGAAGCATGTAACGCGTCTGTCCTCATTTGCAACACTCACTAACTCTGGAAGCAACGCCAGCACCAGAACTGTTCGTCAGGTGCTTCATGAAATGGGTTTCCATGGCCGAGCAGCTGCACACAAGCTTAAGATCATCATGCGCAATGCCAAGCGTCTGCTGGAGTGGTGTAAAGCTTGGAAACACGTTCTCTGGAGTGATGAATCACGCTTCACCATCTGGCAGTCTGACGGACAAATCTGGGATTGATGGAGGCCAAGAGAACGCTACTGCCCGAATGCATAGTGCCAACTATAAATTTTGGTGGAGGAGGAATAATGGTCTGGGGCCGTTTTTCATGGTTTGGGCTAGGCCCCTTAGTTCTAGTGAAAGGAAATCTTAACACTACAGCATACAATAACATTCTATACAATTCAGTGCTTCAAACTTTGTGGCAACAGTTTGGGGAAGGCCCTTTCCTGTTTTAGCATAACAATGCCTCTGTGCACAAAGGCGAGGTCCATACAGAAATGGTTTGTCGAGATCAGTGTGGAAGAACTTGACTGGCCTGCACAGAGCCCTGACCTCAACCCCATCGAACACCTATGGGATGAACTGGAAAGCCGACTGCGAGCCAGGCCTAATTGCCCAACATCAGTGCCCGACCTCACTAATGCTCTTGTGGCTGAATGAAAGCAAGTCCCTGCAGCAATGTTCCAACATCTAGTGGAAAGTACGGTGGAAATTACAAGATTATGTTATAATGCTTTATTGCATCAAATGGTTGTTTTATGCAACAGAATAAGGGGTTGTTAGAACACTCATCTGTGTGTGTTCTACTGAGGATGGGCCTCTAGAAGATTTACGATGTCTTTGGGTGATACCGCATTCCAGAGCATGAGTTAATGTTTCTGTTCTATAAGGTACCAGGGAGAGATGACTCCAGAGCCAGACGCTGGTCTCTACACAATGAGATACTGTCTGCTGTGAATTATAAGTATCTTTCATACAAATCTTAACCTTGTGACCCATTCCATACATCTGTTGTTTCTCATGTAGACTGAAGGAGGATGGACTTTGCTATAAAATGCTATGGCTCAAGCCAGCTTGTTGAGTTCTCAGTGATCACCTCTAGGGGTGGTTACCGACCAGCTCCATTACTGCACTAATTAAATAATAAAGTTTGATTGTTTTGAAGAAATCTAGAAGTCTCTCCTTTTTTTACAATAACTCCACCACAATTTTGGCGACGAGGATGCGATGATAAACTTAATTTTTCTGATTGTTCCCAGTGAAACTCAGGTTAACCGTGCACGGGAGTTGCATTAGATGCAACCAGGGGAAAGCCACTCTCCACTATTTGGAGCAGATCGGATCCCCACCTGGCTGGGAGCGTCAGCTGAATGGATACATCATCTCGAACAGAATTGAATTAAGGATGAGACTGGTTTCTTTCAATAATTGAACTTGAAAGTGCACAGAATTAATAGTACTAATTAGACATTAACTGAACGTTTAAGTGATGAAAAGATAAGAAAAACAATATAAAAAATAACAAATGCCCCTATTGAGGGTACACTCAGAGCGAGGTCTTCCTTAAGAGGGCCACAGCTGGGGTAACTAAAAGGACTGAGTTGAGTTGATGAAAGTGTTCTTAAGTGAGGTATCCTTGGGCATGATTGTTAATTAGCCAGTTGCGGGCTACCAAAAGTCCATATCCGTGGTAATGGCTTGATCACAGAAGGACTGGTGAGGTTAATGTATTGAAAGAAGAACGAGAGTGCAGGTGACGCCTTGCGAGGCATCTGACTTTGGTGAATTTCACATTTTAACGTGTATGTAATTGATAAAATGTTTTGTTAAATGAGGCAAACAGGTATGCCCTGGGTTGCTATTGTTGGGTGTAATTGTTTGTGTTTTTGATTTTGATATTCCTGGTACTTAGAAAATACCCAGGTAAGATAGGATTTCTAGGACCGTGTTAAAAAGTTAGATAGGGGGCCTCCCGGGTGGCGCAGTGGTCTAGGGCACTGCATTGCAGTGCTAACTGTGCCACCAGAGTCTCTGGGTTCGCGCCCAGGCTCTGTCGCAGCCGGCCGCGACCGGGAGGTCCGTGGGGCGACGCACAATTGGCATAGTGTCGTCCGGGTTAGGGAGGGTTTGGCCGGTAGGGATATCCTTGTCTCATCGCGCTCCAGCGATTCCTGTGGCGGGCCGGGCGCAGTGCGCACTAGCCAAGGGGGCCAGGTACACAGTGTTTCCTCCGACACATTGGTGCGGCTGGCTTCCGGGTTGGAGGCGCGCTGTGTTAAGAAGCAGTGCGGCTTGGTTGGATTGTGCTTCGGAGGACGCATGGCTTTCGACCTTCGTCTCTCCCGAGCCCGTACGGGAGTTGTAGCGATGAGACAAGATAGTAATTACTAGCGATTGGATACCACAAAAATTGGGGAGAAAATGGGATAAAAAATAAAATAAATTAAAAAGTTAGATAGGACACATGGGTACTCTGTAGGTTGTTTTGCACATTTGGATAGATGGAAGATAACCTATACCATAGTAATCGCAGTAGGCGATATCCCAGTGTGGATACAACATCCAGTTTTGGGACCACTAATTAGGCAATCTTTTGATAATGGTATAGGTTTCCCTGTTCATATAGTCAGGGTTTGAAATCCTGTGTGGATAATCTTTGTAGAAGTGTTCTGTGTGGGTGCAATAGGTTGACTCTGTGTGGGTAACCTTTCAATTATGTTTTGTGTGGACATCTGCCCAATTCTGTGTGAGTGGTCTGACCAATCCTGTGTGGATGGTTATTTAGTATTGTTCTGTGTGAGCATTTCATCAATCATGTGTGGTTGCTCATGAAGGCTCTGTGTGAGCCTGAGATAAATAATAATTAGTAGATAAGTTAATGATATGCAATGGTTTAAAATAGTTAGGTACATATGTGAAAGCTATAAACTAAATCCACCTATAGAAGTAAGAAAATATTCTTGCAGGTTATACAAATATTGATTATGTGTGTTTGTGAACAGTACTGTGTGAATGTGATATGAGAGTTGTGTGAGTGGGTAAATAAGATATAAACATTTGCATAATAAGATGATTAAAATTTGGTTAATAAATGTTCATATAATGTTATTTTGGGGTTCCGTCCATCACTGCCCATCATAGAATATCTCGGGCGGTATTGAGAGAGGGACGTTAAAAGCAAGTCTATAGTTTCTGGGAGCCTAGACTTTGCCGTGGTTTCTGGGAGGTCAGAGAACCGTTGAGGATTCCATGACGGGCCGGTTATTGTACAGGAAACAAATGTAAATTTTTTGGGGTTCCGCTGGGAGTTTGCTTGGAGAGCTGCTTCGTAGCTGTGGAGAGTCCTTGAAAACGCAAATGTACCTAAGATTTTCTTACATTTTATATGGATTTTGTGAAGATATGAAAATATGATGAATTGTATGTGTGTATAATCGATTACTGGAGATTTGATAAAGTAATACTGGGAATATAATGAGATGCAACTTAAACAACCCATATGTAGACGTACGTAGGTTTTGAATTGGTCCCTTTAATGGATTATTTGATAAAGATGAGGTTTAAGCATTATTCAACTGTCTACAAAGTCTGGGCAATTGTCTCAGAAACTGATTGGAGTGTGTCCACTTTTGGTTAACTATGTAACTATAAAACGCTTATTGGATTATTCTCTGTACGGGTTGTCGGGGGTTCACCTTGGGGTCATGATAGGGGCTGTACCAAATGTTTGATGTATTATAATAATTGATTATGCTTATGTTGTATTAATAGAAGGGGAGGGGTTATAAGAACCAACTCTCCTTACATGTTTAGGGTCCTAGACTACAGATTATCAATATATATTCATTATAGAGGTTTAATATTGTTCCACAGTTTATTTTCTAGTCTCTGCCTCTTATAAGGAAACGGTCTGAGAAATGTGTGACTGAGACAGAACCCTGCAGGGGAGTGTAAGAGATAAGAGACTAGTCAGACATTCCACTATAAATCAGCTTGGGGAGTGGACATTTACTGGTTAGCCCTTAGAAAACACTGGAACTATTGTATCTCTCTTGCAAGTTTGTATAGCTGTGTATGCATGGACTTGGTCTGTTGAATAGAAGGTAATGACGTATGCAGTGACATCACTAGGGCTGGACTTAATAAAATAACTAGGGACTTTTCCTATTTTGCAGAACTTACTCAGAAACATGCGTGCTATGTTCCTGTTGTCAACTTCTGTCTGAAATTGCATTCATAAAGGTTTTTGAATGATTTAATTAAAGATATTGTCTGAATGATAATTTCACCAATGAGCCAATGATTGACAAGGAACAAGGAACGAACCCCAACAGGGTACTACATTTAAAATAAAACTGCCCATAAGGTAGTATGAGAGGAGTTGACATATTTATGGAATAAACCTTTTTAGAGCGAATTAAGATGGAATCTCAAAGTAACTTATAACGTTGTACAAAGCCTAGGGTTTCCATCAAACTAAGTATCATTGCGGAGCTAATGTGATGTAGTAAAATAATTGAAATATGTTGCTTGAGAAAAGATCATCTGCATTTATTACAAGGAGCAAGATCTGGTTTTAAGTCAAGGAATGTCGATTTAACTCGTTGACTGCTAATCTATTCCTTTTGCGCATGTGAGAATCTCTGCGGAGGAGGGCTTTTTATGGGAATTGTGTTATTATGTGCCAGATGTTAAGACAACAAACCATTGTAATTGGGTTATTTGCGGGATTTCTTAATAATTTCAATAGCATTGGGTCTATGATATTGCCTAAAATATGGGTTTCTGATTGTAATTCAAGTATTGGTATGTTTTGCCTGGAAAGATACTGCCGCCAGTGTTTGTTTAAGATATAAACTGAAAGTTTTAACTGTGTGCTTAGTTCAAATTGAACGGCTAATGTATTCAATATAAATGGCGAGGCGATTTCGATGTAATTGACACGACTTCCGCCGAAGTCGGCCCTTCTCCTTGTTCGGGTGGTGTTCGGCAGTCGATGTCACCGGCTTTCTAGTCACCACCGATCCATTTTTCAGTTTTGTTTTGTTTTGTCTGTATTACACACACCTGGTTTCAATTCCCCTATCATGTTCCCTATTTAACCCTCTGGCATTCATTTCTGTTCTGTCCGTGATTGTTTGTTTCGTTAGTGGTTGTTGTTAGTGCTTGTGTGTTTGTTATATTCCCATTGAGGAATTTTTGCTTATTTTTTGAGTGAACGCCGTTGTTTTGCTCAACACCTGTGTCCTGCGCTTGACTCCGCTACATCTTTGCACACAACCCTGACAGTAATACATTGTCTGTTACCTAAATGGAGTCATATTTAAATAATTGAATCAAATAAGGGACAGTTACCTACATCTAATGAATTCTAATAATAGTGTAGGTAATTGCGATAGAGCTGTGACCATGAACATAATTTAAATCTAAACATGGATATTACTTATTGCAGGATACAACTGCAATGAACTGAAGTTGTGGACAGGAAAAGGATCTGATATTCTAAAATTAGTTTTTTTCTCTTATGGATTGACTGATGACTTTATAAATGCGGCGCATTACATGTTACTTTTAAAGTCTTGGACATTTCATAAGTAGGAAACCGAAAGAGAAGAGATAATTGTCAAGTTTGTTTTTATTCTTACGATAGAGGTAAGCGTAAAATGTTGTTTGAGAAAGGGTTATATTTTTTTCCTACTGGTAAGAATAGAAGAGTTAGTCGTGCTCGCTGGGCTATGTCGGCTGTAAGGATTCAGTGGGACATTTGCAGTAGAGGTCTGAAAAGTTCAATCGGAAACGTTCTGTGATAATTTCTGATTACTGTTGCTGGGTTTGATAGTTTAGGTAGTACCAGTGAATTTGAGCAGAAAGTTAATGTATTCTAACATTATAATCTGTTTCCATTACATGGAACAGTGTCCAGTCATTAAAGTGGATTTCAGGTTAGTTTTGACTATTACGCTGATGAGACACCACCAACTTTTTAAAGATTCTAGATTTGTTAAACAACAGGTTTATATTTTTACTAAACTAATGCAACAGGTTGAAATGATTAGATTACTGGAAAGGATCACTGATTCCTTACGCTGAGACATTGACTACATTTGCTACAGAAAAAAAATGTCCTTTGATTAAGGACATTGATCATGTAGCCTACTTGCACTTTCAGTTCTGATGTTTGGTGTCCTTTCTACATATCTGGCGACTACCCTGCTTGGTTACAGGGTGGGTGAATGTTCTACAGACAGTGGGATCAGTCCCTAGAGAAAGGGATCAAGCCCTAGGCAGGGACAAAAGCCAGCCAGCACACAGACATTGTTCTCCAGGAGTGGAGTGAGCAGTTCTGGACTACAATAGGCAGTAGAGACTAGAGACTGACAGGTGGCTGAAAGGCCAAAGCATGAGAGCCTCAGGGACCACAGAGAGAGGAAGGTCATTGAATCTATCTGAATAAAGACGTTACATAAAGGACCATTTAGGAATCAGAGAGAACAAAGGTCTAAAGCTCTTAATACATTAACATCCTTTTCATAACTCTGATGGGGTCATACATCTATGACAATGAAGCGTGTAAAGTACCAGCCAGCAAGAGGATTTGACACAATGCTAACTGTCATTACCACTGACCTCTATTGTTGGTAGGGGTCCACATAGTACTACCCCTGTGCCCTTTCAGCTGAAATCACCTGAGACAACACTGAGCAGCATTTCCAGTAAACGAAGTGGTGCATACAGACATAAAGACAGATAGACAGTGCACAGATAGAGGACAGAAAGAACTAACTAAATGGGTGTGGACAAGTTCCAATGGTGTAGCTATAATTATGTACATCTATGTCCCTCTCATCCTGTGACTAGGTGTGATGTCATAGGCCAGGGAGGATGCAGAGTTCTATGGGCCAGGTAGGTGACAGGATAAAGCTGAGTGTACTTCCTGTAAGTTACATTTAAAGCATTCATGATGAGGGAATTTAATATTACATCAAATATTAATGTGGGAGCCTCCATAGGTTCTGCTAGGCATGCAGCAGCATAGGTTGTAGGCTATCTGATGACAGTATGAAACATAAAAAATGCCACCACTGAGGATGCTCATACATGATAGCATAGCACTTTTGCAAGCACACAAAATATGGTAAAAGTTATAGGTAACAAAATACACACATGAATGGTGTGCTACTGTTAAAGTTATGCACCTTGTTCTGCCATCGGGTGACATTCCCGAAGCCCCCGGTCCCCAGGCGTTCCTTCAGCTCCCAGGAGCCACAGCTCTGCTGCTGCTGCAGGGGAACGCGACTCATGGTCCTCAGATAGTCCTGACCTCAGCCACACAACAACACAGGATCTGATTTTTTTTTACTACAGCATTATTAGCCTGTGTGTACACTGTATGTAGGCCTAACTAACGCATGTCTGGACCATTGAGGCACTGAAGGTAGTACAAGCAGAGCCGCAACGATTTCAAAATATATGGTAACAAGTAACTACTACTACTTGCCCTATAATGACAGTGTTATTAGCTCAACATCCATAGCTGTTCTGTCTGAATACATAATAGGCTACATTATATAAACACTGAAATGACAAGAGTGATTGTCAGCAGGCTACAGGAGAACATCAAATGTATTATTTTTAAAGCAGCAGCACAGCAGTATCATGCGGATAGTTTGTGTTTCGATTTATACAAAATAAAAGTATGCTTATATTGTGTTTATAAACTTTACAAGTTTAGTAGTTGTTTTCCACTTATTATAGAAGATTACAGCTGGTATTAAGCTTCCCCGATGCTACTGTAATGTAGCACAACTACCGCGAGCACCTCTCACCTTTCGCTCGTGAGTAGTGACTGTAAAATTTGTCCTACCTTAAAAGTAGACTTTGGCCAACGAAAAACGTTAGTTTTATAATGATATACGCAGCTACCTAGCATACACTTTTGTTCATGAAAGTAACCTTCACTTTCTCTCAATTTACTACTGTAGCTGGCGACAAAAAAAATTCTCAAAGTCTACTTCCTGAAAGTCATATTTCCTGTAAACCTGAACGCGGGGTCGATCCGCCCACAAAGAGCATAGCGTATTCTTGGTCTGTAGACTGGTACTGCTGATATAGTTCAATGCCTGATACATGGATACAGTAGCTAGGTTCATAATCTCTGTCAGTGTCTCCAATGGAGAATCTGTGACTACTGCTGTCTTAGTTTGGAGTAGGATATCTAAAGAGATAATGTGCCAGATGTGCCAATAGCTATTCTCATAAGAAAATGATAGGCTGCTAACGTTACATTAAACGAGGGAAGAGATCCAGATTTGTCAAATTAACGTGAAAAGTTGAAATGTTTTGCATTTAAACCTTTTCCTAACCTTGACGCAATTATCATAATCTGCTAAATTAATTATCCTAACCTGCTACAAAAATTCAAATCTGAAGTTAATTTGACAAAAGCTGGATCCCTTCTAGCCATGATCCTACAAGAGGTCTGCTCATTCTAGTGGAGTATGGGGGGGGGCCTCAAACTGATAAATTATACACTACATGGCCAAAAGTATGTGGACACCCATTCAAATGAGTGGATTTGGCTATTGCAGCCACACCCGTTGCTGACAAACACTGGCAGTAGAATGGCCTTACTGAAGAGCTCGGTAATTTTCAACGTGGCACCGTCATAGGATGCCACCTTTCCAGCAAGTCAGTTAGTAAAATGTCTGCCCTGCTAGCTGCCCCAGTCAACTGTAAGTGTTGTTATTCTGAGGTGGAAAAATCTAGGAGTAACATCGTCTCAGTGCTAGGCCACACAAGCTCACAGAATGTGACTGCCGAGGGCTGAAGCACATAGCGTGTAAAAATCGTCTTTCCTCGGTTGCAACACTCACTACCGAGTTTCAAACTGCCCCTGGAAGCAATGTCAGCACAATAACTGTTTGTCGGGAGCTTCATGAAATGGGTTTCCATGGCCGAGCAGCCGCACACAAGCCTAAGATTTCCATGCGCAATGGCAAACTTTGGCTCCAGTGGCGTAAACTTCGGCAGCCATTGGACTCTGGAGCAGTGGAAACGCGTTCTCTGGAGAGATGAATCACTCTTCACCATCTGGCAGTCCGACGGATGAATCTGGGTTTGGCGGATGCCAGGAGAACGGTACTGCCCCAATGCATAGTGCCAACTATTAAGTTTGGTGGAAGAGGAATAATGGTCTGGGGCTATTCTTCATGGTCGGGATAGGCCCCTCAGTTCCAGTGAATGGAAATGTTAACCCTACAGCATACAATAACATTCTAGATGATTCTGTGCTTCCAACTTTGTGGCAACAGTTTGGGGAAGGCCTTTTCCGGTTTCAGCATGACAATGCCCCTGTGCACAAAGGCGAGGTCCATACAGAAGTGGTTTGTCGAGATCGGTGTGAAAGAACTTGACTGGCCTGCACAGAGCCCTGACCTCAACCAAATCGAACACCTTTGACATGAATTGGAACACCGACTGCGAGCCAGGCCTAGTCGCCCAAAATCAGTGCCTGACCTCACTAATGCTCTTGTGGCTGAATGGAAGCAAGTCCCCACAGAAATGTTCCAACATATAGTGGAAAGCCTTCTTAGAAGAGTGGAGGCTGTTATCGCAGCAAAGGGGTGACCAACTCCATATTAATGTCCATGATTTTGGAATTAGATGTTCGATGGTGTTCACATACTTTTGGTCATGTAGTGTATTTAAAAAAAGATTACTATTATTATTATTTTATTATGCCCAGCTCATGAGGCCCTTTGATGATGTGAGGCCTGAGGCGATTTCCCCTTCTGCCTAATGGTAATAAGTCCGCCACTGGTCACCATATTAATTGTATATAAACGCAACATTCAACAATTTCAAAGATTTTACTGAGTTATAGTTCATTTAAGGAAATCAGTCAATTGAAATAAATTCATTAGGCTCTTATCTATGGATTTCACATGACTGGGAATACAGATATGCATCTGTGGATCACTGTTACGGCGTTCCTCTCTCTCTTCATAAGAAGAGGTGGAGTAGTGATCGAGCCAAGGCGCAGCAGGTTGTGAATACATGATGAATTTATTAAATAAACAAAACAGACAAAGACGAAAACGAACTATACTTGATATAACTAACAAAATAACAAAACGATGTAGACAGACCTGAACAAACGAACTTACAAATACACGAAGCACGCTGACACAGGAACAGACTACATAAACGCACGAACAAACCGAAACAATCCCGTATGGTGTAACATCGACACAGACACAGGAGACAATCACCCACAAACAAACAGTGAGAACACCCTACCTAAATATGACTCTTAATTAGAGGAGAACGCAAAACACCTGCCTCTAATTAAGAGCCATACCAGGCAACCAAAACCAACATAGAAACAGATAACATAGACTGCCCACCAAAAACTAACGCCCTGACCAATTACACATACAAAAACAACATAAAACTGGTCAGGACCGTTACAATCACAGATACCTTAAAAAGAGGTAGCGACGTGGATCAGAAAACCAGCCAGTATCTGGTGTGCAGCACGACATCTCCTTCGCATAGAGTTGATCAGGCTGTTGATTGTGGCCTGTGGAATGTTGTCCCAGTCCTCTTCAATGGCTGTGTGAAGTTTCTGGATATTGGCGGGAAATGGAGCACGCTGTCGTACATGTCGATCCAGAGCATCCCAAGCTTGCTCAATGGGTGACATGTCTAGTGAGTATGAAGGCCATAGAAGAACTGGGACATTTTCAGCTTCCAGGAATTGTGTGCAGATCCTTGCGACAAAGAAACTTGCATTATCATGCTGAAACGTGAAGTGATGGCTGCGGATGAATGGCACGACAATGGGCCTCAGGATCTCAAATAGAATTTTATTGGTCACATACACGTGTTTAGCAGATGTTATTGCGGGTGTAGCAAAATGCTGGTGCTTCTAGCTCGGACAGTGCAGTAATATCTAACAAGTAATATCTAACAATTACACAACATATACCCAATACACACAAATCTAGTAAAGGAATGGAATTAACAATATAAAAATATATGGACGAGCAATGTCAGAACGTTATAGAATAAGATACAGTAGAAGAGTATAGGATACAGTATATACATATGAGATGGGTAATGCAAGATATGTAGACATTATTAAAGTGACTAGTGTTCCATTTATTAAAGTGGCCCGTGATTTCAAGTCTATGTATATAGGCAGCAGCCTCTAATGTGCTAGTGATGGCTATTTAACAGTCTGATGGCCTTGAGAAGCTGTTTTTCAGTCTCTCGGTCCAAGCTTTGACCCACCTGTACTGACCTCGCCTTCTGGATGATAGCGGGGTGGAAAGGCAGTGGCTCGGGTGGTTGTTGTCCTTGATTATCTTTTTTGGCCTTCCTGTGACATCGGATGCTGTATGTGTCCTGGAGGGCAGGTAGTTTTCCCCCGGTGATGCATTGGGTAGACCGCACCACCCTCTAGAGAGCCCTGCAGTTACGGGCGGTGCAGTTGTGCATCTGTAAAAATGTGTGTTTTAGGTGTGCATTCAAATTGCCATTGATAAAATGCAATTGTGTTCATTGTTCGTAGCTTATGCCTGCCCATACAATAACCTCACCGCCACTATGGGGCACTCTGTTCATCACAACGTTGACATCAGCAAACTGCTCACCCACACGACGCCATACACACTGTCTGCCTGGTACAGTTGAAACCGGGATTAACCTGTGAAGAGCACACTTTTCCAGCGTGCAGTGGCCGTCGAAGGTGAGCATTTGCCGACAGAAGTCAGTTACGACGCCAAACTGCAGTTAGACCCTGGCGAGGATGACGAACACGCAGATTAGCTTCCCTGAGATGGTTTCTGACAGTTTGTGCAGAAATTCTTTGGTTGTGCAAACCCTCAGTTTTATCAGCTGTCCGGGTGGCTGGTTTCAGATGATTCAGCAGGTGAAGAAGCCCGATGTGGAGGTCCTGGGCTAGCGTGGTTACACGTGGTCTGCGGTTGTGAAGTCGGTTGGACATACTGCCAAATCCTCTAAAACGATGTTGGAGGTGGCTTATGGTAGATAAATGAACATTCAATTATCTGGCAACAGCTCTGGTGGACATTCCTGCAGTCAGCATGCCAATTGCACGCTCCCTCAAAACTTGAGACATCTGTGGCATTGTGTTTAGAGTGGCCTTTTATTCTCCCCAGCACAAGATTCACCTGTGTAATGATCACGCTGTTTAAGCAGCTTCTTGATATGCCACACCTTTCAGGTGGGTGGATTATCTTTGCAAAGGAGAAATACTCACTAACAGGTATGTAAATAAATTTGTGAATAACATTTGAGAGAAATATGATTTTTGTGCGTCTGGAACATTTCTGGGATCTTTTATTTCAGCCCATGAAACATGGGACCAACACTTTACATGTTGTGTTTATATTGTCTGGTTTTTGGTTTAGTTCTCACCTAAATGTGTTATCACTGCGCTTCAACCATTTAAAAGCACAGCAAAGTTGAAATGGAAATGCAATGTTGGATATTTTGTTTATTTATACAACAACTTAATGTGTTATCAAATCAAACTTTAAATGCACTTTAAATAAAAGTTTGATTTGATTTAATCCTATTCCTAAAGCTTGAAACCCTAGGCCTATATGTACAGTACCAGTCAAATGTTTGGACACACCTACTCATTCACAGGTTTTTTGTTATTTTTTTATATTTTCTACATTGTAGTATAATAGTGAAGATATCAAAACTATGAAACACCACATACGGAATCATGTAGTAATCAAAAAAGTGTTAAGCAAATCAAAATATATATGTCATATTTTAGATTCTTCAAAGTAATCACCCTTTGCCTTGATGACAGCTTTGCACACTCTTGGCATTCTCTCAACCAGCTTCATGAGGAATGCTTTTCCAACAGTCTTGATGCTCAGCACTTGTTGGCTGCTTTTCCTTCACTCTGCGGCCCAACTCATCCCAAACCATCTCAATTGGGTTGAGGTCGGGTGATTATGGAGGCCAGGTCATCTGATGCAGCACTCCATCACTCTCCTTGGTCAAATAGCCCTTACATAGCCTGGAGGTGTGTTTTGGGTCATTGTCCTGTTGAAAAACAAAAGCTAGTCCCACTAAGTGCAAACCAGATGGGATGGCGTATCGCTGCAGAATGCTGTGGTAGCAATACTGGTTAAGTGTGCCTTGAATTCTAAATAAATCACAGACAGTGTCACCAGCAAGCACCCCCACACCTTAACACCACCTCCTCCATTCTTCATGGTGGGAACCACACATGCAGAGATACTCCGTTCACCCGCTCTGCGTCTCTCAAATCTGGACTCATCAGACCAAAGGACAGATTTCCACCGGTCTAATGTCCATTGCTTGTGTTTCTTGGCCCAATCAAGTCTCTTCTTCTTTTTGGTGTCCTTTATTAGTGGTTTCTTTGCAGCAATTCGACCATGAAGGCCTGATTAACGCAGCCTCCTCTGAACAGTTGATGTTGAGATGTGTCTGTTACTTGAACTCTGTGAAGCATTTATTTGGGCTGCAATCTGAGATGCAGTTAACTCTGATGAACTTATCCTCTGCAGCAGAGGTAAATCTGGGTCTTCCTTTCCTGTGGCGGTCCACATGAGAACCAGTTTCATAATAGAGCTTGATGGTTTTTGCGGCTGCACTTAAAGAAACTTTCAAGTTCTTGAAATTTTCCGGATTGACTGACCTTCATGTCTTAAAGTAATGATGGACTGTTGTTTCTCTTTGTTTATTTGAGCTGGTCTTGACATAATATAGGTCTATCTTCAGTATACCACCCCTACCTTGTCACAACACAACTAATTGGCTCAAACGCATTAAGGAAAGAAATTCCACAAATTAACAAGGCACACATGTTAATTGAAATGCATTCCAGGTGACTACCTCATGAAGCTGGTTGAGAGAACATCACGAGTGTGCAAAGCTGTCATCAAGGCAAAAGGTGGCTACTTTGAAGAATCTCAAATATAAAATATATTTTGATTTGTTTAACACTTTTTTGGTTACTACAAGTTTCCATATGTGTTATTTCATAGTTTTGATTTATTCACTACTTTTCTACAATGTAGAAAATATAAAAAATAAGGAAAAACCTTTTTGACTGGTACTGTATGTCTATTTTTAGTTGAATCTTGGGTTGAATTGAAACAATAGCTGTTGATGACTTTGCATATGCTATATCGGCCTAAATAGTATCATGGATTATGTATGATTCATAAAGTGTAGTTACATTTTATTTGCTCTGTTACCTACTCTTTGAAATGACTTTGATAGCAAAAGTGAATTTATAGAATTTTTAAGTGGAGGTTTCCAGTAAATCATTCTCACGATAGCACATTTGTAGAAGTCAGTGACAAATATCAAAGATAAGCAGGGACATGTTTGGTTAGAACCCTGAATGGAAGACCAAAGGGTAGTTGTTGATTGATCACTTCTCCAGTAGGAGGTGCTTCCCAGCCTTTAGTTTTTTTCTTCTTCTGATAGTGTATATAACGTTGAAGATCTGCCATTTTTTCAAAGTCACAAATTAAACATATTTTATACAAGGTTTGTCTATGTTGAAAATTGGTTACCAAGTTTACATATTCCTGGGGTTGAAATTTCACCCTCAAAACAACAGTTTAAGTTGACGACTTTTTGCAAATCCAATGCATTTTAAACATATCACAATATGTTGACAAATTAAGATGAAACAACATTGATTCAGCCAGTTTGTGCCAAATGGAAAGACTTGTATGGAATGGGGTGCTCACCTGAGTAAACATATAGTCCAAAAAAGAAAAAGGTGATTGTATCTCCCATAAATACTGCAACAACAAGTCTTTAAAATACATGGTGCTCTTATTTTGCTCAGAAAAAACGTGTTGTTTTTATGTCTTTATGGACATAAAAACAACAAGTCTTTATGGAGGAAACCACCATGTAAGGCCTTTGCACTGCTTGCAACGATCCTGTCCCCTTATCTTTTGAATGGGCTTGACGATTATATCATAACATTTGTGAAAACGTGGTCATTTAAGATATATATGTATAATTTTATATATACAATTATATTAGTGTTTGTTGCTGAATTTACTTCTGCCTGATGCCTTTTATGACGTTTTTGCTCATTGAATAGCATTCAAAAAGTCTACAAAAGCCCGAAAACAACAAGGCTACTTCCTGGAAAACGACATGTCACCTTCATACGTATAGTGATCTAAGGTCTACGTGACTAGTGTCATAATACAATTGGCTCATTCATCCCCCCTCCTCTCCCATGTAACGATTGCCCAGGTTGTTGCTGTAAATGAGAATGTGTTCTCAGTCAATTTACCTGGTAAAATAAGGGTTAAAAATATAAATAAAATAATTTATAATAATAATGAAAAATCACTGTGCAACTTGGAAAATACCCTACCGTGGTGTTCGGATTATTCAAGCTATGCAATGACATTGCCTTAATTGCCACCTGATGTAAGATAATGATGCAATCAATGACTGTTCATCAGATTCTCGACACTCAAAACCTCAGTTTTCGAGGAATCCCCTGTTTGTAATGAAAACGTTATCACATTTCCACATCAACAAACAACATGAAACATCCTCTCTATATCCGGCTGACTTGCACCATCACTTTGGTTCCCATACTGTACACATGCTTTTATTTATATGCAAAAGCTCCATGCGTATGGCGTGAATATATCTTTTTTACACTAGTAATATGTGATTTGTAGGTGCATAGACCCCCTCACTGAGTAGCCTGTTTTGAGAAACTATTTCCTGTTTACGTTTACTAAATATGGTGTTGTTTCCTAGGCTAGTGCTGTTTGTTTAATATGGTGTTTTGTAAAAATGCCTAGCAGCCTCACAATTACAATACAGGTGCCTGTGGCCTAAATTAACTACACAAAACTATGCATTGTAGTAGAGGTAAAAGTGTATAGCTGTCTCTTTATGTACTTCCAAATCACAGGAGGTTGGTGGCACCTTAATTGGGGAGGACGGGCTCATGGTAATAGCTGGAATGGTATGAGTGGAATGGTATCAAATACATCAAACACATGGTTTCCATGTGTTTGATGCCATTCCATTTGCTCTGTTCCAGCCACTATTATGAGATGTCCTCTCCTCAGCAGCCTTCTGTGTTCCAAATGTGCATGTCTTAAACTTACAAAAACCTGGGTTTTAGGCCTAATACTTTCACCAAGTTGCATTACATGTGCTACGTGCCTCTAACAGGGGGTCAAAACTATTGCATCATATTTTATTGGTATTGTGGTCATGGCATTGCATTAATTAGGGGAAATTATTTTGTTGACATGGCTTGATGTCATAATTTTATCCTTATTCATCAAGTAGTGCACAACCGCCTTGTCAGACCATGAGTGATAAACGTGTGTGTGTGCACTGTGTGTGTGCACTGTAAGTGTGTGTGTACTGTAAATGTGTGGTGTCCTCATTAAACACTGGTGACTCCATACTAATCTAACATAGATGGAATTGACAACGAGGCGACAGAGTGTTAGTCCAGAGTGTTTTTCCACAATTAGTCCAGTGTTCGCTAAATAATTTCCTTTCCAAAAATGTAATAAAAGTTGAACAACTTCAGCCATATTCTCCTCAACAGCACACAAGCTAATAATAATGTATTTATTTATATAAAAGCATACACTGACACATTTTGATGTCTTTGACTTGTCGCAGCCCTCTGATGTGGAGTTGCAATGAAGAAGATATGAAATTAGAATGATTGTTGTTCAAATTCCATGGAATGATTGTCATTCTGGTGACTGAGTGATGGACAAACTTCCTGTCTGAGGAAAGGATGGGTAGAGTTTATCAGGGGATTGTGGGTTGTTTGAGAACCACAATGGAGTCACTGTGGGTCAGCCCTGCTGGCAGGGGATTCGCCACTAACTGGATTTCCATTGGTACTGAACCCACCCACAGTCTTTACCCTGGCCTGGTCAGGAGCCATGGGGAGGCCAATTCCAAACAGCTACACACACACAGACAGACAGACAGACAGACAGACAGACAGACAGACACACACACACAGTCATAGCTTTGCCCATGCAGAGTATAAACTCAGGTTGCAAAGAATTATATCACTAATAACATCAGATTTGCAGCCTAGGTCAACTGAAGTCTGTACAAGACAAATATTCACCTTATTAGAATATGATAGATTTTTCTTAGTTTTTTACAATCCCTTTGGCACTAATTTCGGAACCTTGATGTCATTTTCAAAACTCTACTCCAACTATTATAGTCTACACTATATCCGTTATCATGTTTCTTACATGCTCTGATTCGGAGCCAACCCAGATACTCGCCGTGGGACCCTTCTGAACCCGCCCAAATAGCGTCATCATCCTAAAAACCCGCCTCACTGCTTCCCTGGGGTCGATCATTTCCAAACATCCTCCCCCTTCAGCGGAAATAGCCGAGCCTAGGATAAAAACCGAGAGAAGCACAGCAGTTATCACACTTCATCTTCAATATCCGCCGACGACAATTGTTTCTAGAGGGAGATTCAGAACTAGCAACATACCATACACAAGGACAAGGTAAGGATATTCATGTTAATATGTAACCACACATTGTTTTCCAGATTTTAATTGTTATTTACAGGCTATGCTAAAAGTCATAGTGATTGCATTAGGCTAAAACATTTGCTGATTGTTTTCTGTGAAGCATGCCGGGTCAAATTTGATTTCAAATGGAATGCCAACTGATTTCAGTAATATTCGAATGGAATGTCAAATACATTTCAGTAAACAACGTGACGTTTTAAAAAAAAATTGTGTATCTAATTTTCCCAAGCATTTGTGCATAGTTTTTAAAGCTGAATGAATGCATGGAGGATATTATATGATTCGGCTATATTATTATGAGCGCAGTCTCACATACAGACAGTAGGCTGTGGTTTCGGATGCTTGTAGGTGCTTATATCTTCTCTAGATGAGATTACGTCGTTTATTCTACACTTTATTGTGTCCCTTAATTTAATTTACCAGGAATATGGACCAATTCAATCCATTCTAGATATAACGTATGTCCTATGGGGAAGTGTGTTGGAGGGTATATACGCAGATATATGCCGTATACCCACTTTTTTTTGTGGGCATTGTGTGCTCACTTCTTAATCCCCATGATGCGTATCAAAGTAAAGTAGTGGAGGTATGCGACATATCAATTAATAAGGCTGATGGAACAGATGAGAATGGTTAGCTTAAAATGTTGATCAACTATTAGTTCTTCACATGTGATGCACAGCAAGGTGCACACGGCGGTGGTAGACCTACGCGCAAATGTTCCAAGAAAAATTGTAGGCTATTGACTTTATTTTTTATGTTCGATTCGGTACCAACACAACACGTTACACGCATCATACGCGGACCACATGCCTCCCATGGGGGTAGTTCGGTTACACCCTCCATCGGTTGAATGGTGTCAGTAAACCTCGGCATTTTTTATCCCATATCGTAGACTTAATGAAAGTTTAACAAATGTACCATTTTGAAAATACACATACATCGCATACTTAATAATACCATTTATTCCACATTGGAGACTCAATTAAAGGAACGTTTCAAATATGTAGTCAGCAAACTCAATTTATTTATGAAACACAAATACTCAATTGATTAATCAATCAAATGTATTTTATAATGCCGTTTTTACATCAGCAGTTGTCACAAAGTACTTATAAGGATACCCAGCTTAAAAGCGCAAAGAACAAGCAATACAGATGTAGAAGCACAGTGGCTAGGAAAAACTCCCTTGAAAAACAGGAACCTAGGAAGAAACGCAGAGAGGAACGAGGATCAGGGGGGTGGGGGTGGCTGGGCTGGTGTTTTAGGCCAGGGGGCCTCTCAGTGCTTTGGCTGACCTGATTCACAGGTCAAGAGCCCGGTATAGCAGTCATAGCTCCAGCCAAGTACCTTAGTATCCCTAAGTAACACATAGTGTCATGACAGTGTTAGATCAGTTGCCATAAGCAGACATCAGCTCTCATGACATGTGTTATATCTTTATTATGACACAGTCACTAACATAGTATAGACCTTATGACAGAGGGTTCAAGTGTTGGGAATAACATATCCAGTGTCTCTTCCCCAAAAAGTAATGTGGTGACATGGAAAATAAGGCTATTTTATAGTATTGGAACCAAACCTAAAGAAGAGAAGGAAAGGAAGATAATTAGCTAGAACCAAACCAGAGTTCTGTGTCATTGTTTATCACACTGGTTCAATGTGTTGCTAATCAGATTACGCCTATGGCTGCCTGCTTTCTCTCAGTGAAGAATAAACACTTATAACTGTGTTAAACACATGCCATCATGTGCCCATGTGCCCACAGTCACATACACCCATCCATACACACACAACTTCCTCTGTCTACAACTATTTACTTAATTTTAATTAAATTCATGAAGCTTTATCGGTATGAAAGGTGATGGAACTTACATCGCCACATCATATTTTACCAACAGCAACATCAGTACCAAGGTTTGGTACACTTTAAAGATGTTTCCTGTTTCTTTGTCCTCGTTCTAGCAGCTGTAGGTCAGTATTTCAAAACATCCTTCTATTCAGTTTGATCACTGTTCAGATTTTTGACTAGACATTTTACATTTACATTGGAGTCATTTAGCAGACGCTCTTATCCAGAGAGACTTAGTAACTGCATTCATTTTAAGATAGCTAGGTGGGACAACCACACATCACAGTCATAGTAAGTCAATCATTCCTCAATAAAGTAGTTATAAGCAAAGTCAGAGCTAGTCAGTTGGAAAAAAGTGTGAGTGTTAGTTCACAGGTCGGGGTGAGCAGGGGGTAATGTAGGATTATTTAAGATACTATTTGCATGGTAAGGTTGAACACCAGGCGGGCTACAGCGTTCTGAATAAGTTGCAGGGGTTTGATGGCACAAGTGGGGAGTCCAGCCAACAGCGAATTGCAGTACTCCATACGGGAGAAGACAAGTGCCTGGATTAGGAACTGTGCCGCTTCCTGTGTGAGGTAGGGTCGTACTCTAAGGATGTTGTAGAGCATGAACCTACAGGAGCGAGTCCCTGCTTTGATGTTTGCAGAAAACGACAGGGTCATGCCAAAGTTCTTCGCACTAGGAGGGGGACACCGTGGAGTTATCAACCGTGATGGAGAGGTCTTGGAAAGGACATCCCCGGGAGGAAGAGCAGCTCTGTCTTGTCGAGGTTGAGCTTGAGGTGGTGGGCTGACATCCAAATGGCGATATCTGCTAGGCACGTTGAGATGCATGTCGCCACCTGGGTGTCAGTATGGGGGAAGTACAAAAGTATATAGTTGAGTGTCTTCCGTATAGCAATGATAGTAGAGACCATGTGAGGATATGACAGAGCCGAGTGACTTGGTGTATAGAGAGAAGAGAAGAGGGTCTAGAACCGAGCCCTGGGGAACACCAGTAGTGAGGGTACGTGGTGCAGACAGAGATCCTCTCCACGTCACCTGGTAGGAGTGGCCTGCCAGGTAGGGTGCAATCCAAGAGTGTGCAGAGCCTGAAACGCCCAGCACTGAGAGGGTGGAGAGGAGGATCTGATGGTTCATGGTGTTGAAGGCAGTAGATAGATCTAGGAGGATGAGAACATGTACACAGTCAGCTTTCTTTCCTACTTCCCTCGAGAGGTGAAATGGCCGCTGATTAGTCTCTACCTGCTGTACCAGTACTGTGGTCACTGGTCAGCAAATCACACATCCTTACTGTACAGGTCAGCTAGCTAGACTCATCCTCACACAGACTGACAGGGGGAGAAGGAGCTGTGCTCAGCACTTAGAGACAACTCTGTTACTATAATTACAGTTCTGCTGTATGACTGAACACTAATAGGACATGAGAGTTACCCACCACATCCATTCTACTGATGTGATTGTTGTGGGTGAGTTTGATTAGTGTTTGTGTGTGTGTGTGTGTGTGTGTGTGTGTGTGTGTGTGTGTGTGTGTGTGTGTGTGTGTGTGTGTGTGTGTGTGTGTGTGTGTGTGTGTGTGTGTGTGAATATTAGTGCTGGTATGAGGCTGATGCTGACTCAGTCTATCACTAGTTAAGCTCCAATCACAGTTTTCAACAGCCTCATCTTCTCACCATAACTCAGACTTGACCTACTGTTGTAAGAGAGCTGTTTCCTCTAGCACTCATGGGTGTGTAGGGAATATATTGTCATACAACACCGTCAATGACCAAAAACAACCTCTTTGGCCTCATTGGTGGAATGTTGTTAATATTTTTCATAATTTCATAATTAATAACGTTTTGTTTTTAAAGATGGAAATCCTGTGTTTCTATGTCAAACAGTTTTGTTATATTTTAGTGTTCTGTGATGTACTGTATATAAAGTGTAATATTGGGATGCAAACTCAAAATGTAATACATTTCAACTCTATATCTGACATGGTACAGGTGTCTTCTTTTTTTTTTTTATTTATGTATTTATTTATTATTTTTTTTAAATTATCCCCTTTTCATGGTATCCAATCGCTAGTAATTACTATCTTGTCTCATCGCTACAACTCCCGTATGGGCTCGGGAGAGACGAAGGTCGAAAGCCATGCGTCCTCCGAAGCACAACCCAACCAAGCCGCACTGCTTCTTTAACACAGCGCGCCTCCAACCCGGAAGCCAGCCGCACCAATGTGTCGGAGGAAACACTGTGCACCTGGCCCCCTTGGTTAGCGAGCACTGCGCCCAGCCCGCCACAGGAGTCGCTGGAGCGCGATGAGACAAGGAAATCCCTACCGGCCAAACCCTCCCTAACCCGGACGATGCTGGCCCAATTGTGCGTCGCCCCACGGACCTCCCGGTCGCGGCCGGCTGCGACAGAGCCTGGGGGCGAACCCAGAGACTCTGGTGGCGCAGTTAGCACTGCAATGCAGTGCCCTAGACCACTGCGCCACCCGGGAGGCCGGTGTCTTCTTTTTTAAGCCCATAACCATGTGTATGAGGTGTATACTATTGTTTCAAAGTAGATTTGTTCAAGACTACCAAGAATCACTCTGTGTGACCCTGATTTAGACCACTGCAGTAAAATGTTTTAAACTCTCATCAACAAAACAACATGCTGACTTTTAAGAGATGTTCTTGTTATCTTGTAAACTCCTACCAACATAATAAGGGTGTGCAACTGTGTCTGTTTGTGTGTGTGAGAGAGAGTGTGTGTGTGTGTGTGTGTGTGTGTTTTAGTGTGAGTTTAAACATGTGCATGTGTGTCTGTTGGCTCTTGTAAGAGCTGGTTTAGTAGGATCATTGCCAGACCACAAACCAGTCCTACACAGACACACTGCATTGTGGGATTGTCAGACAGCAGCTGATAATCCTGTGGTGTCTGACGGCACCCACACGTTTGTGTGTGTGTATTTGTGTGTGATAGAAACATGTTCATGATGGACAGGCACTAGGCGTGTGTGTGACAGATAAAACATGGAAGTGAGTGACGTCAGGCACACAGGCTTAATGTTGGCAGGAAACATATGGCCTGGTCTGATAGGCCAGGGGGAGGGACAGTAGGGGACCAGAGCAACTCATGCGCTGCCAAAGAGGCTCAGCTAGGGGTAGCCCAAATAAACCAGGAGTGACAAACAACTGGCTTGAAAGTGGTATGTACTCTGTTCTGTTTGTGTGTGTGTGTGTGTGTGTGTGTGTGTGTGTGTGTGTGTGTGTGTGTGTGTGTGTGTGTGTGTGTGTGTGTGTGTGTGTGTGTGTGTGTGTGTGTGTGTGTGTGTGTGTGTGTATATGTGTGTGTGTGTGTATATATGTGTGTGTGTGTGTGTGTGTGTGTGTGTGTATGTCGTTATGTAAGGTTTATGTATTGGTCTTGGTCTTGGTCCAATTCAATGACCACAGTGCTGGAGTCTTCCTCAATCTCTTTTCACTCTTTCCATCTTTCTTTAACTTTAAGATTTTCTCTTTTGTCATTCCCTCTGTCTTCCCTTTCTCCCTCTCTCTCTCTCAAAGGGTGAGTCATGGTTAGTCACAGTTGACAGAGAGGCATTAGGGCCTAAAAGGGTTCTGCAGTGCATCTCTAGTCTGATGTGCGTTTACAGAGAGAACTAGATTAATTTACATTCATTCCCATGCTTATTTTATTGCAGTGACTGTGATATGTATTTGTCTTACCTTCCCTAGTTGAATGCACTGATTGTAAGTCGCTCTGTGAAATGACTAAAATGTAAATGTATACGTAAAATTCCATTAGCAGATGCTCTTATCCAGAGCATCCTTCAGTATTACCAAATAGCACGATCATCACACCTTCACCATCACCACACATTAAAAAATACAAAAGTTCTTCATGTCAGATTCAACTAAGTGTGTATTCTGGTTACAAAACGTAGCAAACTCTGTAGTACTGCAAACAAACGTTTTGGAAAGCCGACATAGTGGTGTCAAACTCTGTAAAGTTTCGTCCCCCCCCTCCCCCCTCTTCTCCTCTCATCGCTCTGTTTGTCATAAGTCATTCTACCCATCCTACATCTGCACGCCTGTTTAGAAACTGCTTCCATACTGTCTTGGAATGTTGGGAAAGGGCTTTAGCAACGTTGTATGAGTTCACACACTCATACACAGTTTACACACACACACACACACACAGTTTACACACACACACACACACACACGTGAGCTTGTGAGACTTCTCCTCGGTGGCAAACTGTGCTTAGTTGTTTGTCACTGTTCTCTGTCCCTCAGGACTAACCCTAACCTTAACCCCTAACCCTAAGCTTAAAATAGCCTTTGTCCTCATGGGGAAATGTTCCTTGTTTTACTATGCTTGTGGGGACTTCCAGTACCAACGAAGATAGTAATAACGAGGAAAGTAATTGTAAATAAGAATTTGTTCTTAACTGACTTGCCCAGTTAATTAAAGGATCATTTTTCTTTTAAATACAAGCCCCCACACAGTGACCTATTCAAAGTGACTTACAGTCATATGTGCATGCATTTTACGTATGGGTGGCCCCTGGAATCAAACCCACAATCCTGGCGGTGCAAGCGCCATGATCTACCAACTGAGCTACAGAGGACCGCACATGCACACACACGCGCACACACAAGCACTGCTATAATTTCCTTCCTGTATGTCAGTAGGCCTAAAAGGCTGCACAGGAAATCACAACTTCAAGGAATCAGCAATGCCCTCCAATTCCCCAAAATGTTCCACCTATCCCACCATTTTCCTTTCCCTCTGTCTTACTCAAAGGAAGGGTCAGGGTGAGGGTTAGAGGAAGGGGTAGTATTGAAAAGTCCATCCATTCTCTACCCACATCAGAGTAGCATGCTCGTGACATTGGACCTATTGTTCACTAGGAGTTGGCTTTTTTGTTGTGACTGTTGAATGCTTGATGTATGTACCCAATGACTTGACTTGTCCTGAATCAACCAAAACAGTCTTTCTTCACATGGCTTAGTAGAACCTTCAATCATTTGTATTTCTTTTCCATCAGAAAAGATCCAGACACAACCATGGCCAAAGTATTGGGAATGCTGCTCCTCCTGTCAGCTCTCTGCTGCTCCCTAGCGGACAAAGTAGGTACCACACCCACTGCACTAACCACAGCTCCAGGTAGAAGTTGGCCTTAGGTGCAGATCTAGGATCAGCTTCACCTATAGGGCCAGCTTAACCTATAGGGCCATCTTAACCAATAGGACCAGCTTAACCTATAGGGCCAGCTTAACCTATAGGGCCAGCTTAACCTATAGGGCCAGCTTAACCTACAGGACCAGCTTCACCTATAGGGCCAGCTTAACCTTTAGGACCAGCTTAACCTCGCAAAATGCACACAGTGAAAAATGCTAAACTGACTTTGATCAGAGTCTAGAGTTAACTTCATCACTACTGTTGCCATGCAGACAGTTAACTTCATCCACTACTGTTGCCATGCAGACAATATGTGTTTGTTGGTACTGTGGAAATTTGAGCTCACTTCTCTTACATCTCCCATGGCAGGTTGAGCTTCGTCACACCAAAAGAGGGACAAGATACTATAAAGGTGAGCTTGGACTGCCCCCTCACCCTCTTACACCCCTCTTCTGTCCCTCCCTTCACACCACAGTAGGTTACTGAATGGAGGACGGCTCATAATAATGGAATGGTATCAAACACATGGAAAGCATGTGTTTGACGTGTTGGATACCTTTCCATTTATTCCATTCCAGCCACTGGTGCCCAGCCATTAAGTTGCCACTAGCCACCTGTGCTTCACACTAATCATGTGTTAGCTACAACAAATCATTTGTTTGTGTGTCACCTACGCCTTCTCTTTTCATGTGTATACATTATGTATCTGTCTCTCATCTTGTAAGGGACTCATGTGTCTGTGTCTCTATGTTTTTGTCTTTGTCTCTACCCCTGTGTGTGTTTCTGTGTGCATGTGTCTCTCTCTGTGTGTGTTGTGTGTGTGTGTGTTTGTTTGTATGTATGCATAGGGCGGTGTGTGGATGGCCATTCGGCTGTGGTGCGTGGTTTTGGGGACACGTGGTTGAGATTGAGTGGCCCGCGTGTGGAGCGCTGCACCTGTGCATCACGAGGACGACAGCGCTGTCACGATGTGCCAGTCATCAGTGAGTGGAAACACACAGACAAACATACATATACTCTATATAAATACAGATACACACACACTCACAACCCCCTTTAGGGTGGCAGAGTGACAACACTGTTCAGCTTGTTTTTCTTGTTTTCTTTTCCAGAACCCCCCCCCCCCCCTTCCCTCTGTCTGCCTTCCCTCTGTCTGCTTTCCCCCTGTCTGCCTTCCCTCTGTCCACTCTGTATTTACAGTATCTCTCCCTTCTGGTACCTTACTTTCCTCCGCTATGGAGAGTGGTTGGTGTCACGGAGAGAAAGGGTGTAGTCTAGGATGTATAGTCATTAGAACACCCACCCATTGTGACTTTCACTATATTTAAATGCATACACATGTTCCTTCACCCCCACTGAACAATGCTATGATGCATGACCACCCATCTGATGACAGACAAGTCACTACCTCATTCTCACCTTGTGTGAGGTCATACACTGTCAACAGAGACGTGGAAATTGGGGTTGAAGCTGTTCTGAAAAAAGGGAAATTATGACAGTTTGTATGTGATGTAAAATAATTGGTATAACAGGTGGGCATTTGGTATAACAGGTGGGCTCTTCGTCTGTGATCTAGTAAATATTGTTGTTAGAGAAAAATAAAAAACAACAAAACTCCAACATGTCAAACCATCCCTCTCTCCATCCCTCTAGCCTGCTATCAGTCAAGCTGCTACAACGGGGGAACCTGTAAGGAGGCGGTCTACTCCTCTGACTACCTGTGCAAGTGTCCACCAGGCTTCACTGGGGCTCAGTGTGAGATCAGTAAGTAGAGCACAATCAGAGACCACGCTACACTGTCAATAAATACTTCTCCTCTCGCCTCATATACTACTGAAATACAAGGACAAGGGATTCTATTGAGGCCTATCTATTAGCATCTAGTAGTAATGTTGGTTACTACTATCATTAGGGCATTAGACACATAGAGATTGGTAGAACGCAATCCTGCGACAATGACTAGAAAAGATTATGGAGTTGTGGTCTGTGGCCCAACCGTAAAATAAAAATTGTTTACACCCCAGAAGCCAAAATCTGGAACGCCATGGAACCCACTGGTTAGCTGGCATCAATCTGTTTGTTTTATTCCGTTGGGAGGCCGTTGTACATACCCCACCCACTCAACATGTAAATTCATAACACATGTTGATGGTCTAATGAGTGAGTTCACAGCCAAAAGAGTGAGCACAGAGTCATATTATATGATGTCATCTATCAGTGTCATAATTCATCGTTGGTCATGTGTTGAAACCACAATGGCCAAACTCTCTCCCCATGTGACTCTGAGTGAAGCCTAAAAAGAGCGGTACATCCTCTCTACATGAGTTTTCTCAAAACTCATGCGTGTGTCATTGCATGGATACCATAAGATCAGGGAGCCAAAACACGGAATAGATGTGTGAGTGAGTCCTTAGTCATGTAACCAGGATGCATGACAATAGGAGGAAGCCATAGAGAAAGGACGACAGCTAGACAGACACACAGAGAGACTTTATCAGATCAACATGGTTGCTATGATAATGTATTTCCCCATAGATACCGTGTTGTGTCCCAAATGGGACCCTATTTCCTACATAGTGCTCTACTTTTCACCAGAGCCCTATATGTTCTGGTCAAAAGTAGTGCGCTATGAAGGGAATAGGGTGCCATTTGGGACACAAATGATGTGTTTGGATGGCTGGATTGGATAGACTAATTTCTCTCCCTCTAAACAGACACCACTGAGAAGTGTGTGGTGGGCCAGGGTAAAGGGTACCGTGGTACGTGGAGCATCAGTCGGACCGGCTCAGAGTGTATCAACTGGAACTCCACAGCCCTCAAAGGGAAGACGTTCACAGCTAAGAGACCAGAGGCGAACAGCCTGGGGCTGGGCAACCACAACTACTGCAGGTACACACACATACACGCTCAAACGCACACGCGCACACACACACACACACACACACACACACACACACACACACACACACACACACACACACACACACACACACACACACACACACACACACACACACACACACACACACACACATACATCAATCGAGCACTCGAGGTAAATATTCCCCTCCCCTGTTCTCTCTCTTAGGAATCCAAGCGATGATACTAAGCCATGGTGTCATGTCTACAAGGGAACCCAGATAGCCTGGGAGTTCTGTACTCTTTCCAGCTGCCCTGCAGGTAATGACATGACAACATAATACTATACCGCTATTTGGTTATGTAGCGGACATGAGTCAGTCATGGTCACATAATGAGGTAGTCCGCCTTGTGAACTTCAAAACCAGTGTCTGCACTTGGCCCAAGAGGGAATTTCCTCTTGATCTAAGAGGTTGGTTGTTCACATGGGAGACCTGGGTTCATGTCCTGCTTGTTAACAATGGCGCCCAACGTTGGGTGGTGTCTCATGGGGGAGGAGGTCAAATGGGGAGTGAATGTAACGGACATGAGTTGGTCATGGTCACGTGATGAGGTAGCCCCGCCTGCAAACTTCAAAACCATTGTCTGCCCTCGGCAATTTCCTCTTGGTGTAACAGTCTAAAACATTGGTTTCTCCTGTGGGGTTCATATCCTGCATGCTACAGTTACATTGTTGCCGTGCCAAACTATGACAAGTAGGCTACTTTACTGACTGTGGTCCACAGCGTAAATGAAATCTGTGCCTCACTCTGTGTGTTTCTCCAGACCAGAGCCCAGTGGAGTGTGTTCAGGGCGCAGGGCAGACGTATAGGGGGACGACGGCCATCACTAAGAGGGGCTACAGCTGTCTCGCCTGGGACTCACCCCTCATCACCCACAAGTTCTACAACGCATGGAGGTCTGAGGCCAGAGAGCTGGGGCTGGGAAGTCACAACTTCTGCAGGTAGGATTATAAACACACAGAGAAACTCTCTCTCACACATGCATGCTGGGCACATACACTCATTCACACAAACACACACACGCACCCACAATCACACACTTATACATTCTCCTCTCTCTTTCTTTCAGGAACCCAGATGGTGATCTCGGCCCCTGGTGTCACGTCTACAGAAACATGAAGCTCACCTGGGAGCTCTGTAACATCACCAAATGCCGTGAGTATCTCTGTTACCCTGTTACCATGACTACTGTCCAATAATATCGGCAACAGTATGCATGTATATGTCCTCTCATGTGCCAGTCGAATAACCACTGTATATTCTGCCAAGAATTGTCATCGTCATCACCTACAGTAGCTTACTGTAATGCATGTGATGACTAAGAAGACAAGGAGTCAAATGACTGTCGGGATTGCAATGAGTGAAATGCCTAGGAGTGTAATTGACTACATTTGCAACTGTAGTCACGCTGTATGAGTATTTGATATCTAATGTCATACTGAACAGTATCTGTTTGTTCTTTAGGGAGGAGACCTACTACCATCACTACTCTAGGCCCCAGGGCTCCCACCAACAACAACAACAACAACAGAGGTAGGAGGACAGCCACAAAACAACACATTACATTTACCTGTACACTTGTCTTCTTCCTCCACACCACACCCTCTCCTGTTCTTCCTCCACACCTCCCCCTCTCCTGTTCTTCCTCCACACCACACCCTCTCCTTCTATTCCTCCACACCACACCCTCTCCTGTTCTTCCTCCACACCTCCCCCTCTCCTGTTCTTCCTCCACACCTCCCCCTCTCCTGTTCTTCCTCCACACCACACCCTCTCCTTCTATTCCTCCTCCCCATCTCCCCCTCTTCTCCACACCTCCCCCTCTCCTTTTATTCCTCCTCCACACCAAACCTCCCCCTCTCCTCCTGTCCTTCTCTTCCTCCTTCACACCTCCCCTTCTTTCTCCTTAAACTTTGAGGTTTTTACATCTAAAAACAGAAAATGATATATTGACTGCCCCCCCCTATAGGTACCTGTGGACAGCGTGCTGACAACAATCACAGTCGCCCCTCCTTCCGTATCCTCGGGGGGGCCCAGCAGAGTGACATCACAGAGCAGCCATGGCAGGCAGCCATCAACGTGTTCCGGTCCACATACAAAGCACACTTCTTCCTGTGTGGAGGGGTCCTCATAGACTCCTGTTGGGTCCTCTCTGCTGCACACTGCTTCGACGAGGGGTAGGTTTAATACACACGTGCGCACACACACACACACACACACACACACACACACACACACACACACACACACACACACACACACACACACACACACACACACACACACACACACACACACACACACACACACACACGCCCAAGTGTGACTCACTGATTTGCTCTCTCCGTTAGGTTTAAACCAGAGCATCTGCAAGTGGTACTGGGTCAGACGTTTCGTAAGAACTCCTCCAGCAGTGACCAGATCTTTGAGGTGGATAAGTACTGGACCCACGAGAAATACAACGAGGAAACCTTTGACAACGACATTGGTGACCCATTTTTTAATTATATTTTAGTCATTTAGCAGATGCTCTTATCCAGAGCGACTTACACTAGTGAGTGCATACATTTTTATACTGCTGCCCCATGGGAATTGAACCTGTGCTAACTGAGCTATATTGGACAGCACAATGTTAAGCACTGACTCGCAAGAGGCTTATGGCTTGATTATGTAGCATATGTGAAGAGCCATAAAGAGCCGTTGTAACCAAAGTAAAGCAATATCACTCATTCTCTCTTTGCCCTCGTCATCCTCCTCCTCCCTTCCCTCCCCCTCTTCTCAGTCTTACTGAAGTTGAAGAGTGATATTGGCCTGTGTGCTGTGAACTCCCCGGAGGTCCTGCCCGCCTGTCTGCCTGACCCAGGCCTGGTACTGCCTGACTGGACCGAGTGTGAGATCTCTGGTTACGGCAAAGAGAAGGAGTGTAAGACAGACATCACCCTTTCTTTGAAATGTTTCTTTCTTTTTTAAACTCATGAAGCTTAGCTAAGTGTTGTTTCTGTGGTTTATTTTCTGATGCCCAGTAGAGGGCAGTAGCCTGAGGCACACTCAGGTTTTTGTGAAAGGGTGGAGAAGAATGTTGAAATACACTACATGACCAAAAGTATGTGGACACCTGCTCATCTCGTTCCAAAATCATGGGCAATAATATGGAGTTGGTCCCTCCCTTTGCTGTTATAACAGCCTCCACTCTTCTGGGAAGACTTTTTATTTTGTATTTTTTGTATTTTACCACCTTTTTCTTCCCAATTTTGAGTTATCCAATTGCGATCTTGTGTCATCGCTGCAACTCCCCAACGGGCTTGGGTGAGGCGAAGGTCTAGTCATGCGTCCTTCGAAATATGACCCGCTAATCCACGCTTCTTAACACCCGCCCGCTTAACCTAGAAGCCAGCTGCACCAATGTGTCGGAGGAAACACCGTTCAACTGACGACCGAAGTCAGCTAGAGAGCGATGAGCCAAGGAAAGCCCCCCGGCCAAACCCTTACAACGCTGGGCCAAATGTGCGTCGCCCTATGGGACTCCCGGTCATGGCCAGTTGTGACACAGCCTGGGATCAAACCCGGGTCTGTAGCGACGCTTCAAGCACTGTGATGCAGTGCCTTAGACCGCTGCGCCACTCGGGAGGCCCTTTTCTGGGATGACTTTTCACTAGATGTTGGAACATTGCTGCAGGGACTTGCTTCCATTCAGCCACAAGAGCATTAGTGAGGTCGGGCACTGGTGTTGGGCGATTAGGTCTGGCTCACAGTCGGCTTTCCAGTTCATCCCAAAGGTGTTTGATGGGGTTGTCATGCAGAAACAGGAAAGGGCCTTCCCCAAACTGTTGCCACAAAGTTGGAAGCACAGAATTGTCTAGAATGTCATTGTATGCTGTCGCGTTAAAATTTCCCTTCACTAGACTAAGGGGTCTAGCCCGAACCATGAAAAACAGCCCCAGACCATTATTCCTCCTCCACCAAACTTTACAGCTGGCACTATGCATTGGGGCAGGTAGCGTTCTCCTGGCATCCCCCAAACCCAGATTCGTCTGTCGGACTGCCAGATGGCATTCATCTCTCCAGAGAATGTGTTTCCACTGCTCCAGACTCCAATGGCAGCGAGCTTTACACCACTCCAGCAGACCCTTGGCATTGCGCATGGTGATCTTAGGCTTGTGTGCAGCTGCTCGGCCATGAAGACCCATTTAAGAAGCTCCCGACTAACAGTTCTGGTGCTGACGTTGCTTCCAGAGCAGAGCATGTGAGCAGAGTTGAGCGGTTGAAAATCTCTCATGGAGCGGTGCGCAACTGTCACGCCCTGGCCTTATTATTCTTTGTTTTCTTGATTATTTTAGTTAGGTCAGGGTGTGACATGGGTAATGTTTATGTTTTGTTGGTTTTTGATGTTTATTTGGTAAAGGGGTTATGGGGTGTAAAATATGGTTTTGTGTTTAGTATAGATGTCTAGCGTTGTCTATGTTGGTGAGTGATCTAGAAGAGTCTATGGTTACCGGAATGAGTTCCCAATTAGAGACAGCTGATGTCGGTTGTCTCTGATTGGGAGCCTTATTTAGGGTAGCCATAGGCTCTCATTAATTGTGGGTAATTGTCTATGTAAGAACGTTTGTAGCCTGTATGTTTGTGCACAACGTTTGTAGCTTCACGGTCGTTTTGTTGTTTTGTTATTTTGTTATAGAGTTTTTGTGTCGTGTTCATCTTCGTTGTGTTTAATAAAGAAGATGGCTTATTTTCCAAAAGCTGCATTTTGGTCCGTCAATCCGCCACACGATCGTGACAGAATTACCCACCATAGGACCAAGCGGCATGGAAGGCGGCAACAGGACATACCTACACAGGATCTCTGGAGTTGGGAGGAGGAATTGGAAGAAGATCCATGGGCACAACCTGGAGAATATCGCCTCCCTCGTGAAGAGCTGGAGGCAGCGAAAGCCGAGAGGAGGCGATATGAGGAGGCAGCACGGAGACAAGGCTGGAAGCCCGTGAGTACAACCCAAAAATTTCTTGGGGGGGGCCTTAAAGGGAGTGTGGCGAAGTCAGGTAGGAAACCTGCGCCTACTCCCTGTACTTACCGTGGAGAGCGAGAGTACGGGCAGACACCGTGTTACGCAGTAGAGCGCACGATGTCTCCTGTACGTGTGCATAGCCCGGTTCGGTACATTTCAGCTCCACGTATCGGCCGGGCTAGACTGAGCGTTGAGCCGTATGTCATGAAGCCGGCCCAACGCATCTGGTCACCAGTGCGTCTCCTCGGGCCGGCGTACATGGCACCAGCCTTACGCATGGTGTCCCCGGTTCGCCTACATAGGCCGGTGCGGGTTATTCCACCTCCCCGCACTGGTCAGGCGACGGGGAGCATAGAACCAGGTAAGGTTGGGCAGGCTCGGCGTTCAAGGGAGCCAGTACGCCTGCACGGTCCGGTATTTCCGGCGCCACCTCCCCGCCCCAATCCAGTACCACCAGTGCCTCCTCCACGCACTAGCTATATGGTGCGTGTCTCCAGCCCTTTACCACCAGTGTCTAAACCACGCACCAAGCCTCCTGTGTGTCCCCAGAGTCCTGTGCGTCCTGTTGCTGCTCCCCGCACTAGCCCTGAGATGCGTGTCCCCAGCCCGGTGCCACCAGTCCCGGCACCACGCACCAGGCCTACAGTGCGCCTCAGCCGGCAGGAATCTGCCGTCTGCACAGCATTGACTGAACTGCTCGTCTCCCCAGCGCCATCTGAGCCATCCGTCTCCCCAGCGCCATCTGAGCCATCCGTCTCCCCAGCGCCATCTGAGCCATCCGTCTGCAATGAGCCTGCAAAGCCGCCCGTCTGCCATGAGCCTGCAAAGCCGCCCGTCTGCCATGAGCCCACTGAGCCGTCCGCCAGACAGGAGCCGCTAGAGCCGCCAGCCAGACAGGAGCCGCTAGAGCCGTCCGTCAGACAGGATCTGCCAGAGCCGCCAACCAGACAGGATCTGCCAGAGCCGCCAACCAGACAGGATCTGCCAGAGCCGCCAACCAGACAGGAGCAGCCAAATCAGTCAGCCAGCCATGAGCAGCCAGATCCGTCAGCCAGCCATGAGCAGCCAGATCCGTCAGCCAGCCATGAGCAGCCAGATCCGTCAGCCAGCCATGAGCAGCCAGATCCGTCAGCTAGCCATGAGCAGCCAGATCCGTCAGCCAGCCATGAGCAGCCAGATCCGTCAGCCAGCCATGAGCAGCCAGATCCGTCAGCCAGCCATGAGCAGCCAGATCCGTCAGCCAGCCATGAGCAGCCAGATCCGTCAGCCAGCCATGAGCAGCCAGATCCGTCAGCCAGCCATGGGCTGTCCCTCAGTCCGGAGCTGCAGTCCCTCAGTCCGGAGCTGCAGTCCCTCAGTCCGGAGCTGCCATTCCTCAGTCCGGAGCTGCCCCTTACCCTGGAGCTGCCCCTTACCCTGGAGCTGCCCCTTACCCTGGAGCTGCCCCTTACCCTGGAGCTGCCCCTTACCCTGGAGCTGCCCCTTCCCCTGGTGCTGCCCCTTACCCTGGTACTGTCCCTGACCCTAGTACTGCCCCTGACCCTGGTACTGCCCCTGACCCTGGTACTGCCTCTTACCCTGGTTCTGCCCCTTAGTCTGGAACTGCCCCTGAATGCAATGGGGTTAATGTGGAGGGGGGTCGTTTGGAGGAGGCCTAGGAGGTGGTTAGGTACTGTGGTGACGTGGGGACTACGACCAGAGCCGGAGCCGCCACCGTGGAGGGGAGCACACCCAGACCCTCCCCTAGACTGTGTATGGTGCGCCCGGAGTTCGCGCCTCAAGGGGGGGGTTATGTCACGCCCTGGCCTTATTATTCTTTGTTTTCTTGATTATTTTAGTTAGGTCAGGGTGTGACATGGGTAATGTTTATGTTTTGTTGGTTTTTGATGTTTATTTGGTAAAGGGGTTATGGGGTGTAAAATATGGTTTTGTGTTTAGTATAGATGTCTAGCGTTGTCTATGTTGGTGAGTGATCTAGAAGAGTCTATGGTTACCGGAATGAGTTCCCAATTAGAGACAGCTGATGTCGGTTGTCTCTGATTGGGAGCCTTATTTAGGGTAGCCATAGGCTCTCATTAATTGTGGGTAATTGTCTATGTAAGAACGTTTGTAGCCTGTATGTTTGTGCACAACGTTTGTAGCTTCACGGTCGTTTTGTTGTTTTGTTATTTTGTTATAGAGTTTTTGTGTCGTGTTCATCTTCGTTGTGTTTAATAAAGAAGATGGCTTATTTTCCAAAAGCTGCATTTTGGTCCGTCAATCCGCCACACGATCGTGACAGCAACGCTGATCCATGTCCTTTCCAACTCTTCTGCTAAAAACTGCTCCACTCACACAGGAAAGAAAACTGCCACTCCAAATTCGCTCCATTCATTAAAATCACAATTTAACCAACACCCATCTTATTTCTGTGATTACCTGGAACTACCATTTGGTTTTTTGAAGTATTGAAACCAAACCATATGGATTTGAATGAAAAGTTTTTGAATAAAGATAAAAAGGGAAATGTAGGAAGCGCACATAATTTCAAATAGGCTACATGTCATATTAAACAGCATATAATCACTCTAAATAGGCTACATGTCATATTAAACAGCATATAATCACTCTAAATAGGCTACATGTCATATTAAACAGCATATAATCACTCTAAATAGGCTACATGTCATATTAAACAGCATATAATCACTCTAAATAGGTCAGGAGCCAGACAGGGAGCCTAAGATGAAACAATTAATTATTTAGGCGATATCATTTCAATTATTTCAAGGCTATAGCCTACAAAGAAATACATTGTGAAGCATTTGCGAGTGCGACACAATAGCCTGGTAGAGATATAAAGTATTCAGCATTTAAACAACATTTTGTTGTATTCAATCATTATAGTCTATACATTTTTAGAAACAGGATTTTAGCCAGTCTGTGGCTTCAGGCTCATGCGATGGAGCCTGGAGAGCCGGCCAGCAGCAGAGAATATCCTCTCCACACCTGTAGAGCCACTGGGGATGCTAAACACCCTTTTGGCCACTCTGGGCAGAGATACAGAGTTGTTTTTCATTTTTCTATAGGTCGGCCTAAAGGTTTTTAGGCAAAGTAACCCAATCAAAACGGAAAGCTCCTTGAACGTGGGAATATGCCAGGCCTATTGTGCCAAAATCAATTATGGCCTATTGTATAGATAATAGAACAAAAATGAACAAAACGTTTAAGAGAAATAAAATACTATAATTATAAATAAATACTTAGCTACAATGACACACTTAGTAATCGACCCACCTCATTTCTTTCTTTTAGGGTGTGCTCGTAGTAAGTACACCATAATGCTTTTGGGATATGTGTCTTTTCAGATTCCACAATGATTATTTAGTTGTGGACACTACATCACCACACTCCCTCTCTTGCTCTTGGTCCTCATATTTGTAAGTCACCTTGATTTAAGACCTTGTGGGTTTTATCAGTTTCTTTCTGAAAATATTTACGAATTCCTTGACAGTAGCTAAAGCAAGGGTCTATAGCAGAACACAACTAGACTACAAATGCATGCTGGGCCGGGTATGCGAGAAGGCTGACACTCCAGCCTTTGAGAATCTCACTCCGTGCTCCAGTCAATTTGGGCACGCTCCGCTACTCGCACCGCTCCAGCTCTGCTCCGCTCACATACTCTGTTCCAGAGGCAATTTGGAACTTGATAGTAAAAACCGAGGACAGACGGTTTTTACACGCTTCAGCACTCTGAGTTCCCTTTCTGTGAGCTTGTGTGGCCTGCCACTCTGCGGCTGAGCCGTTGTTGCTCTTAGATGTTTCCACATCACAATAACAGCACTTACAGTTGGCCAGGGCTGCTCTATCAGGGCAGAAATTGAATGAACTGACTTGTTGGAAAGGTGGCATCCTATGGAGATCTATGGAGATTGCATGGCTGTGTGGTCGATTTTATACACCTGTCAGCAACAGGTGTGGCTGAAATAGCCAAATCCAGTCATTTGAAGGGGTGTCCACATACTTTTGTATATATAGTGTACCTAAAGCAGTGTTTCTTAATCCTGGTCCTGGGGGCTCAAAGGGGTGCATAACCCTTGCTATCTTTTTTTATTCAGTCTAGAGATGTAAAACAAACAATGTTATATAGGCTATAGGTGTCAGAGAGGGCATGGAGCAATACAGGCCGACAACATGGATAGTGTGTCCAGAGCATAATACCCTTCCCTTTCCCCTCTCTCCATAGTTGATGCGATGTACTCTGAGCGGGTGAAGAGGGGTCACGTGAGGTTGTGGCCTCAGGACCGCTGTGTCCCTAATGTCTTATCTGGGCGTCTGGTCACCTCCAACATGCTGTGTGCCGGGGACACCCGGGGTCTGGTTGATGCCTGCAAGGTGAAGAGGGCTCTTCTTCTTTCACCCTCCTAAGACCCAAACACTCTCTGTCTGTGTCCCAAATAGCACTATATTCCCTATATAGTGCACTACTTTTGACCATAGCCTTATAGGCCCTGGTCAAAAGTAGTGCACTATATATGTAGGGAATAGGGTGCCATTTGCCATGCAGTATGTAGCCCAAAGCCCCAAAAACTCTACAACACTAAGCACTTAAATAGCTAATTAGCCTGTACAAGGATGTGTCATGTTGGATGTTAGTGCTACTGATAATATTTATAAAATGGTACTGTAGGCCTCCTGCTGAACCATGACTGAACCACAACTGACACATATCCCTCATCTCCTCCTCCTCTTCTCCTATGCAGGGGGACTCTGGCGGTCCTCTCGTCTGTCCCAAGGATGGGAAGATGACTCTGATGGGGCTGATCAGCTGGGGTGATGGCTGTGGGAAGAAAGACACGCCCGGGGTGTACACACGTGTTACACAATACACTGACTGGATCAGCAGCAAGAAACAGGAAACTAGCCAGTAAACAAACACACAAACACACACACAAACAGTACATACACCCGGAGAGAACTTGTGAGAGAATTCATCTGACTCCTGTCCATCAATCACAATGCCTTAACCGAGGAATGGACAACCACTCAATGCACAAGAGGAACCTCCAGTACATTGTTTAACTCTTGGGCTGAGAGGGAGAATGCAGTAAGGTCAGAAGAAACTCACTACACCTCCAAAGAGAATAGACTGTTACTCAGTCCAGCTCAGTAACTTCCAGCTGATTCCTGTTCTACCCAGAGCTATATGTAAAGTATATATTTAGGAATATGGCTCTGCTTCCACCACTCCATATGCAGCTTATAGAATGTTGGACATGTACTTTGCACATAAGGTTCCATAGGAATGTATATAGCCACTCCAATTAACATTTCCCAGTTCATTTAGAGTTCATTTTACATGGGTGGCCTGCTGTTTGAATTGAATTTTGCTATGTTACCCACCTACCCCACTATAGCACTAACCACAAAACAATCTGCTGGATCAGAGTCAATCTAAGACAGCAGCTACATTCCAAACTGACAACTCAACCCCATCCCTCTGTATTTGTTGACTCCCTCAGCCCCTAACAGTTCTCAATAGGCGTAGGAAATATGGGAGCCCACCTTCCAGATGCTTGAAAGGCACGAATTAAGGCGTTGAGTTGTCAGATTGGAATATAGTTAAAGCCTGAACACAGCCACCATTATCTGTCTCCATTCCATAAGCGTTGGGTTGAGCCCAGCGATCAGCATATCCAGTCTTTTAAAGTTGGATTTATGTTGAAAAGGACTGGGAGGTGTTTGCATCTAACGAAAGCTCTTTCACTGCAAAGCTTTTGGACTCCACCTCCCTCACATAGTACAGTATTTGTTCATGTTTGAGTGAGTGTTCATATTATTTATTATCTCAAAAATATATACCCTCTCAAGGACAGTAATGTTTAATATTTGTATTTTACATGTGTGTATTAAGTTAATATTTATGTCTATTCCTGTTACAGTTTTTTTCTACTGTAATAGTTTATGCAGTTTTTTTTGTAGTTCAATGTGTAGAGTTCTGAAAGAGTTGTTTATGTTTATAATTTATTTTTGGGGCTATCATAACCTTTTTCTGAGAAAGACATACACCCATCTTTTTAAATAAAGAACATTAAAATAACATTTTTGGTTACCTCTTCAATTTCTCTTGTTACTGGGCTAAGCTGTCGACTAGAGTCTTGTTACTGGGCTAAGCTGTCGACTAGAGTCTTGTTACGGGGCTAAGCCATTGACTAGAGTCTTGTTACTGGGCTAAGCTGTCGACTAGAGTCTTGTTACGGGGCTAAGCCATCGACTAGAGTCTTGTTACGGGGCTAAGCCGTCGACTAGAGTCTTGCTACGGGGCTAAGCCGTCGACTAGAGTCTTGCTTCGGGGCTAAACCGTCGACTAGAGTCTTGCTACGGGGCTAAGCCGTCGACTAGAGTCTTGCTACGGGGCTAAGCCGTCGACTAGAGTCTTGCTACGGGGCTAAGCCGTCGACTAGAGTAGTCCTAGAGGCCTACGCCTAGACACACAAAAGCACATACATCATTTTCATGTATCATCATGCTGGCACACATCAGATAACATGTTTGTAATACTTAGGCTACAGATCTATTGTAGCGCTGCTCACATAATCCGTGCATCCACACACTTTATTCCATGGTCATTTTTTGAGAAAAAAATTGCAGTCGGGAAAGGCAGCTGGTCAGCGCGTCCTCACACATATCATTGTTAAATCTTAGGTCTATCGTTCCACAGGGATGCTGGCCAATGTTGACTCCAATGCTTCCTACAGTTGTGTCCTTTGGGTGGTGGTGGACCATTCTTGATACACGTGAAACTGTTGAGTGTGAAAAATCCAGCAGTGTTGCAGTTCATGACACACTCAAACCGGTGCGCCTGGTACCTACTACCATAACCAGTTCAAAGGCAGTTAAATATTTTGTCTTGCCCATTCACCCTCTGAATGGCACAACTACACAATCCATGTCTCAATTGTCTCAAGGCATAAAAATCATTCTTTAAGCTGTCTCCTCCCCCTCATCTACACTGATTGAAGTGGATTTAAGACATGACATCAATAAGGGATCATAGCTTTCACCTGGGTACACCTGGTCAGTCTATGTCATGGAAAGAGCAGGTGTTCTTATTGTTTTGTACACTCAGTGTATATAAACTATTTAGAAGAAATAAATCAGACATGTTTTTACATTTGCAAATAATTTCATCTTTGTAGTTAAATAATTTAAATTATAATTGTTTTTCAACACCACTGAATTCACTTGTCCAAAGTCTCCTAAACAGGTGGCACAAGTTCCACACTAGTAGGGGGTACATACATACTGTACACACAGATCTCAACAGGTCAGTTACACAAGTCATGACTTGAAAACATGTTTACCGGAAGCCTAAGCCTGCACTTGAAACACACAGGCTACATATCTCTTGTTGATGGGCAGTGTAAAGTGCTGTACACAGGAATTACCTACCCAAATACCCTGGGCATGCTATGAATGAAGTGGTACAAAGAAAAGGAAGCACTTTAGTTTACAGTGCTGAAAAAACAGGACGGTTCAATAGTCGCCAAGGCTGCAATAGAGGTTTGTCCATATTAGTCCACGTGTGACACTGACACCAAAGTAAGTCCTGAACGTTGGGATTGAATTCACCTCATTCCAAGACTCCCGGTGCCTATTTTGGAGTGCTGGAAAGGTGATACCCCAAGCACCTCATTGCTCCTCCCTCTCTCTCCTATTTTCCTCAGCTCCCTCATTCCATGCCAAACCTGATGGTTTGGCTAAAGTTAGCCCCCTTGGGCTGGTATATAAGGCCCCAAGGGGCCAACACCTCCACGTCAGTCACATTAGCTTGGCGTAGTCTTCTCTTCTTGAACAAGCAAAACCCCAACAAACTCTTAAGACATGGTGAGTGTGTTCGCATACCTCTTATTGGACAACAGTTTTTATGATCTAGGATTGTCTACAGTAAAACTGATAGGATACCAAAGCAACCGTATAATGGCACAAAAATGGACTGAATTACATTTAAAGACTTCTAGAACAGTTTCCCAAATGGTGGTTCAGGACCCATTGGTGGAAGCTGGCTCCTCCTGAACTAAAGACCCAAGACCGTCTTGTAGCTTAAAAACTCTGGTTGTGTTGAATTGGTGCATCAAAAGGAAATACTCAAAGAATGTTTGGGGACCACTGCTCTAGAGATATTACATCATCTTAACCAATCTGAAGCTACAACAGAACAGGACAAGTGTATTTTGTAACGCTCCTCCTCTTCGTCTGATGATGAGGAATAGGAATCATCGAACCAACACGCAGCGTGTTAAGTGTTCATTGTAAATTTAATTAAATAAACTGAACACTGAATGACAAAAAACAACAAAGAGAGTGAACGACACGAAACAGTCCTGTAAGGTGAAAAACACAAAACAGGAAACAACTACCCACAAACACAGGTGGGAACAGGCTACCTAAGTATGGTTCTCAATCAGAGACAACGATTGACAGCTGCCTCTGATCGGGAACCATACCAGGCCAAACACCTAGAAAAGGACAACATAGAACAAAACATAGAATGCCCACCCCAACTCATGCCCTGACCAACCAAAATAAATAGAGACATAAAAAGGATATCTAAGGTCAGGGCGTGACAATTTTATACAACTCACCTTTTTTTTATTTTTTTTTATTGGAATTTCACAATTTTCACCCATATTAAGAGATACAACAACAGAGACAAAGCAAAAAAAAAACAGCACTTACTTACACATACCTGCGCATATATATATATATATATATATATATATATATATATATATATATATATATATATATATATATATATATATACACATACACATACACATACATACATACACATACACACATACACAAACATACACACCCATACATACGTACACCATTTTCCTCTCCCCGCTCGGCACTTCTCTCACCCCATCACCATCATTGCGTCTCTCAATACATACATTTTAAACAAACTTACAAACAGAAATTAAACAAAAAGCTCAGTTTAACTAAGAAGTTAGGTTCCACACATGGAAGGTACAGTGTAATTCTGAAATACATAGATCACCACCATTCTAAGAGAATCCTTGCAGCATAATAACTGATACCTCAGGTTCTAGGTAATTTAGATAGGGTTCCCATACTTTGTAGAACTGATCTGTTTTAGAATGCAATGTACATGTCAGATATTCCAGAGGCACCCATTCAAATAGTATCTTATGCCAATCTTTAATAGAAGGAACCTCATCACTAATCCACTGTAAAAGTATGTTTTTCCTCGCTGCAAAGGTAAGGATGTTGTAAAGCCTCCTCTTACCCATAGAAGTAACATGCCTACTAGGGAGACCCAACAGTAAAGAAACTGGGTCCAATTCTAGATCAACCCCTAGGATCTTTTCAATTTCTTGCAGAACACCAGACCAGTATCTTTGTATTTTGGTACATGACCATAAACAATGTGTTAGGGTACCTGTATCAGTTTTGCATTTAAGACACTGAGGAGAAGAGGAAGAGGGGCTAAAAGCATGTCTGCGATTTGGGGATATATGCAATCTGTGTATTACTATTTTTATTATTATATATATTTTTTTAAATACATTTACCCCCTTTTCTCCCCAATTTTCGTGGTATCCAATTGCTAGTAATTACTATCTTGTCTCATCGCTACAACTCCCGTACGGGCTCGGGAGAGACAAAGGTCGAAAGCCATGCGTCCTCCAACACAACCCAACCACAACCCAACTGCTTCTTAACACAGCGCGCCTCCAACCCGGAAGCCAGCCACACCAATGTGTCGGAGGAAACACCGTGCACCTGGCTCCCTTGGTTAGCGTGCATTGCGCCCGGCCCGCCACAGGAGTCGCTGTTGCGCGATGAGACAAGGATATCCCTACCGGCCAAACCCTCCCTAACCCGGACAACGCTAGGCCAATTGTGCGTCGCCGCACGGACCTCCCGGTCGCGGCCGGCTGCAACAGAGCCTGGGCGCGAACCCAGAGTCTCTGGTGGCGCAGCTAGCGCTGCGATGCAGTGCCCTAGACCCCTGCGTCACCCGGGAGGCCCTGTGTATTATTCTTAATTGGATTGCTCTAGTACGATTACATATAGATATTGTTTTTGCATATCTCCAAATGTCCTCCCACATCTCTTCGTCAATAGTAACAGGCAATTCTTTCTCCCACACTTGTTTCACCCTCTGTGTGTCGACAGCAGAAAAGGACCTTAAAGCATCATAAAACAGACTTACAGACATTTTTCTTTGTGGGGAAAAAAAGCATTCTTTCAATGACAGACATATCAGGGTTACCAATTAGGGTGGTGCTCTTCACAATATAATGTCTTACTTGTAGGAAGCGGAAAAAGTCCTGCTTTGGGAGTCGATATTTCTCGACCATCTGCTCAGATGACAATAAAATCTTATCAGCAAATAAGTCATTTAGTCTGCGTATGCCCTTATTAAGCCAAAAGTTAAAGCCCTCATCCAGCAATCCTGGACCAAAATCTGGGTTGTTAAGAATTGGGGTAAGAGCAGAGGTTAGTTTGGACCTTCCCAGGAAACGTTGAACTGACCTCCATACTTTGTGTGTGTTAAGTGTAATAGGAATATTGCAGTGATCTTCTACAGACTTGAAACTTCTGAAAAATAAAAGATCCTGTAAGGGGTATTTTGAAAGAGAAGTCTCAATGTCTAACCAAATAGAGGACTCATCGTTTGTGATCCAATCAGAAATATAACATAGGTGGGCACACCACTGATAGAACCTGATATTGGGCAGATCCAAGCCACCCATAGAACTTGGCAGCTGCAATATTGCCATATTAAGTCTTGGCTTGCGTTTACTCCATATAAAGGAACTTAGCCATCCATTTACATCCTTTATTACCTTACTGGAGAGTAATACTGGGATCTTTTGGATTGGGTAAAGTAGTCTAGGTAAAATGTTCATTTTCAAGAGGGATATTCTACCCAACCAAGAAATCGGGAGAGAGTTCCAGCGCTCCAGATCCTGTCTTATTTTATCAAACAAGGGAACAAAATTGGCTTTATACATTTGCTGGAATTTAGGAGTTACAAATATACCCAGATACGTAAAACCTGAGGGAGACCATTTAAAAGGGAAGGGGGGAGAAGTTTTAGGTACAAAGTGAAGGTTACCAATTGGCATAGCCTCTGATTTAGTTAAGTTAATCTTGTAGCCTGAGAATTCGCTGAATAATTCAATAATATTAATAATGATGTAGTTGAAGTCTCGGGACTAGAGATGAATATCAGAACATCATCAGCATACAAGCTTATTTTATGGTGAACATCACCAATGAGCAGCCCCTGTATAGCAGGCGTTACCCTGATGGCCTCGGCCAGTGGTTCCATAACGAGCGCAAATAGGAGAGGGGACAAAGGACAGCCCTGTCTGGTACCTCTGTATATAGAGAAGCTATTTGACCTTAGCCCATTAGTAAGGTCAGCAGCCTGAGGATCATCATATAAAACTTTCACCCATTTTATAAAGTTGTCCCCTAGACCAAATTTAATTAGAGCAAAGAATAGGTAAGATTATTTCACTAACAAATATACTTTAACATTTTAATTTGAGTCATCAAGTATCAATTTATTTAAACATATTTTTAACTCATTTGATAGCAACAGTCACACATTAGATTACTTTAGTAAGGATGAGAATAGGATGTTCATGATTTATTAGTAATGCCTTACGCGTGTCTTTAAATTCCTGTCAACTAATTGAGATGGTGGCTGCCCATAGAGAACGATAGAGGGGTCTAATGGCCAAAATAAGTATTAGCATGGGCAGCGCCATTGAGGGCTTCCACCATTTTAATGTAGTCAACTGGGTGGGACTTCCAACTTCATTGGCTGATCCCTCCTGGTGACCCTGTTGGGCTCATGTCCAACCGGGTCATCGGGAGGGATCAGCCAATTGTAAAGAAGAAAATTGACTACTTCAAAATGTAGATAGCCTCAATGGCGCTGCCCATGTTGTCACAGACGCTATAATGGTGCAGATACAAACATGAGTCTTATGTCTTTCTCTATGTGGTTGCTTGACCCAGAATAAAAGGCCTTTTCTCAATTGAATTTGCTCAACTCCTGCGTACTCTCTCCTCCGTCATCTCTGGCCTCCTTTTGTAAAAGGTCAAAAGTAATCAAGGAGAGGCAGCGAGAAGAGGGAAAGTGGACAAAAATGTGGCTGTATGAAATAAGACTCTTCTTCTCCAATTGCGTGTCATCAGGCAGATTACATTTACAGGATGTAATCCCAAAAGAAATACATAAAGTGATACAAAGAAATTAAGCTAGTTGTCCAATACATTTTATAGATAAAAGGATAAGTAGCATGTTGTTTTTAAACGTTTGCATTCCTTTGAGAAAACAATAGCTGATTCAAATGGGGGTATGGCAGATTCCAATACTCTTCTGCAAAGAACTCAGGTAGGATACACTTGTGCTTCCTCGCCTAAAGGAGGCTATCGAGGAGGTGAGGACTGTCGTCCGTTTGCCTACTAACATAGATTTGGATATAATGACGAGATACCTGTCTCCCCCCTAACATGGGGATTTGTTGTCCACAGAGCAGGGCTGTCAAGCTGCCGCCTATTCCTCTCTTTGGATTGGTGGATACAGCTCAATATTTTTATACTTTTAAAAATATTTGATGACGGGTGTTGACGTCAACCGCCTGTATTCAACGGATAGAGATGCTATGCTAATAGATACATGTCATGAATATGCATAGCCATCTCGAGACAACTCCGATAAAGTGTTTTTTCTCAAAGTTTCCAGGATGTCACGTGTCCTACTTATATCAGTACACTCGTAACAATCTAAGCATTATTAAACTTCTATTCTAATCAAATAAACCACACGTAGCAATTGACTTCCATACAAAAACTCCTACTTGGTGAGCAAAAGAAACAAAACTACCCTACCAACTGGAGAACACAGATTTTTGGCCAGTTGTCCCTATCGCTTCGCTTCTTCCTCTCTGCTACTAACGAATTGACAGTGACATTCTCCTCGGCCACTCATTTGTTTCCAGGTCACGGAGGAGAGAGGACGGAGGACTGACTTTTTCCAAAATGAGAAAAGGCCAGTGCCACGTCCTGCTGAGCTCCATATGCTGTCTCGTCACGTGTCCAAGTTTTATCTTTCATATAAGCTGATGCTGGACTTCGAACCCTCCAAACAGCGTGCTACACTTCCAGTCATTTTTACTCCTCGACATTAGGTCATAACTCAGCCTCTGAATGTCATAGATATGAAACAAAGATATCCACATGTGCATCGTGTCTTGTTTTGGAATGTTCAGCAAGTTTTTAGTCTAACGCATCGCAGAGTAAAGCGTTGTTAGGCCTATAGATTGCTTAATATAATCGGGATCCATTTTTCCCCTGACATTTTTTTTTTTTTTAACTGAAAAGGGATTTCCTTTTTGACCCTTTTCTATGGCATATCCTACATATCCTTTTTATTGTCCTATCCTGCTTTATTGTCGTGTCTATAGTGCATTCGGGAAAGTATTCAGGCCCCTTGAATTTAAAAAAAATGTATTAAATTATTATTTTTCTAGATCAAGCTACTACTTTGTTATTATACCCCAAAATGACAAAGCACAGGTTTTAAGAAATTTTGCAAATATATAATTTCTTTTAAACAAATACCTTATTTACATAAGTATTCAGACCCTTTGCTATGAGACTCGAAATTGAGCTCAGGTGCATCCTGTTTCCATTGATCATCCTTGGGATGTTTCTATAACTTGATTGGAGTCCACCTGTGGTAAATTCAATTGATTGGACATGATTTGGATAGGCTGTCACGACGTCACCGGTCTTCTAGCCATCGCCGCTCCACCTTTCATTTTTCCATTTGTTTTGTCTTGTTTTCCACACACCTGGTTTACATCTCATGATCACTATGTGTATTTAGCCCTCTGTTCCCTCCATGTCTGTGTGGGGTATTGTTTATTGTCTAGGTTGGCACGCTTCCGGCTGGGTTGCGCCGGGTTTTATTTGTACCCGTGATTTGTGGCAGCCGGTACTTTGTACTTGGTTGTTGTACTTTGTGCTGCCTCACTTGTTCTTTGGGCATTTGTTTTTGTGACGCGGTTGCGTTCTGTTCTTACTATTGCCTCAGTAAAGTGCTTCTTTGTTCACTCATCTCTGCTCTCCTGCGATTGACTTCCATGCACCAGCTACAGTTGAAGTCGGAAGTTTACATACACCTTAGCCAAATACATTTAAACACAATTTTTTCACAATTCCTGACATTTAATCCTAGTAAACATTCCTTGTTGTAGGTCAGATAGGATCACCACTTTATTTAAGAATGTAAGAATGTGAAATGTCAGAATAATAGTAGAGAGAATGATTTATTTCAGCTTTTATTTCTTTCATCACATTGCCAGTGGGTCAGAAGTTTACATACACTCAATTAGTATTTGGTAGCAATGCTTTTAAATTGTTTAACTTGGGTCAAACGTTTCGGGAAGCCTTCCACAAGCTTCCCACAATAAGTTGGGTGAATTTTGGCCCATTCCTCCTGACAGAGTTGGTGTAACTGAGTCAGGTTTGTAGGCCTTCTTGCTCACACACACTTTTTCAGTTCTGCCCACAAATATAAGCTTGAGGTCAGGGCTTTGTGATGGCCACTCCAATACCTTGACTGTGTTGTCCTTAAGCCATTTCGCCACAACTTTGGAAGAATGCTTGGGGTCATTGTCCATTTGGAAGACCCATTTGCGACCAAGCTTTAACTTCCTGACTGATGTCCTGAGATGTTGCTTCAATATATTCACATTATTTTCGTCCCTCATGATGCCATCTATTTTGTGAAGTGCACCAGTCCCTCCTGCAGCAAAGCACCCCCACAACATGATGCTGCCACCCCCGTGCTTCACGGTTGGGATGGTGGTCTTTGGCTTGCAAGCCGCCTTCCTTTTTCCTCCAAACATAACGATGGTCATTATGGCCAAACAGTTCTATTTTTGTTTCATCAGACCAGAGGACATTTCTCCAAAAACTACGATCTTTGTCCCCACGTGCGTTGCAAACTGTAGTCTGGCTTTTTTTAATTGCAGTTTTGGAGCAGTGGCTTCTTCCTTGCTGAGCGGCCTTTCAGGTTATGTCGATATAGGACTCGTTTTACTGTGGATATAGATACTTTTGTGCCTGTTTCCTCCAGCATGTTCACAAGGTCCTTTGCTGTTGTTTTTTTTCTGAGGTCTTGGCTGATTGATTTAGATTTTCCCATGATGTCAAGCAAAGAGGCACTGATTTTGAAGGTAGGCCTGGAAATACATCCACGGGTACTCCTCCAATTGACTCAAATGATGTCAATTAGCTTACCAGAAGCTTCTAAAGCCATTACATAATTTTCTGGAATTTTCTAAGCTGTTTAAAGGCACAGTCAACTTACTGTATCTAAACATCTGACCCACTGTAATTGTGATACAGTGAAATAATCTGTTTGTAAACAATTGTTTAAAAAATTACTTCTGTCATGCACAAAGAAGATGTCCTAACTGACTTGCCAAAACTATAGTTTGTTAACAAGAAATTTGTGGAGTGGTTGAAAAACTAGTTTTAATGACTCCAATCTAAGTGTATGTAAACTTCCGACTTCAACTTTATATAAGGTCCAGTTGAGAGTGCATGTCAGAGCAAAAACCAAGCCATCGGGTCGAAGGAATTGTTCGTAGAGCTCCGAAACAGGGTTGTTGAGGCACAGATCTGGGGAAGGGTACCAAAAATGTCTGCACCATTGAAGGTTCGCAAGAACACAGTGGCCTCCATCATTCTTAAATGGAAGAAGCTTGGAACCACCAAGACTCTTCCTAGAGCTGGCCGCCCGGCCAAACTGAGCAATCGGGGGAGAAGGGCCTTGGTCAGGTGGTTGTCCAAGAACCCGATGGTCACTCTGACAGAGCTCCAGAGTTCCTCTGTGGAGATGGGAGAACCTTCCAGAAGGACAACCATCTCTGCAGCACTCCACCATCAGGCCTTTATGGTGGAGTGGCCAGATGGAAACCACTCCTCAGTGAAAAGGCACATGACAGTCCGCTTGGAGTTTGCCAAAAGGCACCGAAAGACCCTCAGACCATGAGAAGCAAGATTCTCTGGTCTGACGAAACCAAGATTGAACTCTTTGGCCTGAATGCCAAGTGTCACGTCTGGAGAAAACCTGTCACCATCTTTACAGTGAAGCACGATGATGGCATCATCATGCTGGGGGGATCTTTTTCAGAGGCAGGGACTGGGAGAGTAGTCAAGATCGAGGGAAAGACGAACGGAGCATTGTACAGAGGGATCCTTGATGAAAGCCTGCTCCAGAGAGCGCAGGACCTCAGGCTGTGGCAAAGGTTCACCTTTCAACAGGACAACGACCCTAAGCACACAGCCAAGACAAGGCACGAGTGGCTTCGGGACAAGTCTCTGAATGTCCTTGAGTGGCCCAGCCAGAGCCGGGACTTGAACCCGATGAAAAATGTATTTTACAATAAGGCTGTATCATAACAAAATGTGGAAAAAGTCAAAGGGTCTGAATACTTTCCGAATGCACTGTATAATGATGCACTGTATAATGATGAGATGGTCTTGAATCTGCCCTAACAATAGGAGTCGTTGTCGCAAAAGGGGAAAGTTAGGAGGCGGCGAGATCAGATGGGAACAACAGACAGACACAACTCTGATATAAAATTGTTGCCAAGAAGCCACCGCACCCACTTATATCAGTACTAAATATTACAACATTTCTATTCAATCAAATAAGCCTCACTTAGCAAATTAGCAATCACATTTTTTGTTGACCAAATCCAACACGGTCATAGACACAGAGGGATCCATATGAAAAAACACAACCAAACCAAGCCACACTGCTTCTTCACACCGTGCATGCTTAACCCAGAAGCCAGCCACACCAATGTGTCAGAGGAAACACTGTACACCAACACTGTACACGTGCATGCGCCCGGCCCGCCACAGGAGTTGCTAGAGCACGATGGGACAAGGACAACCTTGCCGGCCAAACCCTCCCGACGCTGGGACAATTGTGCTCCGCCCCATGGGTTTCCCGGTCGCGGCCGGCTGCAACAGAGCTTGGACTCGAACCAGGATACCTTAGACCACTGCGTCACTCAGGATGCACATAGACGGATATTGATGGGAGTAGAGCCCCTCGCTTCGCCTCTTCCTCTCTGTCCCAGTTAGAGTGCTTCCCTACAGTGTGAGAGCAAAGGCCAGTGCAGGGTGCATCCCACTATTCCAATGAGCTTTCTCTTCTTGTCTCATTTGTTTCCTCTCCTTACAGATTCTGAAGAGACATCCACCATGTTGCTTTCACCTACAGTATACCATGTCTTCTTAGTTTTCAGTTCAGTCTATGTGCAGATAAAGGAGAGAAGATGAGGAGAGGAGGTAACTTTAGACTATTGAGGAGCAGCCCAATATGCCTGGTCTCAGAAGTAAAGTGCGCTCTTTCTTATACTGTGTAGGGCCATAACATTTTACTGATTCAACAGTTTGCTGGGGAAGAAATTAATATTAACATTTAATGGTTTTTTGCGACAGACAGGCAACAGGAAGGCTAGGCTGTGAAAGCAGGTGGCACATACAAGTCAGTGACCAAGTAGTATGCAAATTCTCAGAGGGAAAAAGAGGCACATCAGGACCTTTGCAGCACTGCTGGTCAACCTATCTTGCAAACGAAAATCAAGCATGTTCCCGAGTGATAGCATAGATGGGTTTCCAAGCAGCAGTATATTATACTGACAGCACCATCGTGGATTTATATTTCAAAATAAGAGTCCCCCTGCAAAGACATTTGGGAATATCGATTATTTTTCAATCTAAGTGCAGTACAACTGTTTTTTACAGCATTGCAACCACCTTTGAAAAAATGTATTGATAATTTTACGTATATTATTTGTAATATTGTTTATTTTGAAAGTTTACAAAAATACTGGTATGTTGAAAGCTTTTGTGTAGGCTATATTTAATCAAACAAAAAGGTGGAATGTTTTTTTTTCTTCACTGGATCAGGGATAGTGTACACAGACATTTCAGCTTTACAGCGTTCTTCAATGTGTAGGTACAATTTTATTTTAATTCAAAACAGCATTTCAAAGAACAACCGATGAGCAGCAGGTGCTTCTAATCAGGGTTGCCACTCATCTGCCAATCAGGGATGTGGCTTTTCTGGTCTACCTGTATACACATTAGACACAAAGAAATACAGAATTAAAGGATATGGGAGCAGGCATGAAGGGCAACTCACGAATCAACCGCCCAAGGTGTCCACTCACCTGACTACATCATATCAATTCATGAGATAGCCTACCACTGTGGGTTTTACGCACCAGCCACGCTTCTGGGAGAGCGTGATGGATCTCTTTCGATTAGGCTATATTTAAAGAAATACACTTTTAATAAAATACACATTTATGTTATTGGAATTACTCAATAGAGTCTGCAAAACATAAATGGGTCTCTTGTGCTGGGCAACGGATTTAATACAGAGTACTAGTGACTCCACTCACTGCAATGCTATACACAGGTATATGGGATACTTATTGGCTTGTAGAGATTACTTTTCTACCTGTCTCAGCTAAAGTGGGGTGGGAAATACTCAGTAGTGTCTCTAATAACCAAATATGTGTTTTGGAGGGGGACTGTGTTGTACATACCCAGCAGCACTTCATTCTGACTGCAATTTTGAGAGTATAATCTGTGATTGTGGAGGAGATCATGGGCAAAGAAATTAGCTGAGCTCAATCTGTAGGTCAACCTTTCATTGCCAACTGCTGGAAGATCAATAAAGCGAGATGGGGATACAGGTTTTCGCATTACAGTGGTGACTTTTGACCTTACACGAGAAACATAAAGTACAAGAATATCTGGAATGCAGGTCCAAATTGTTTGTCTACTGAGTTCTGCTGCACATTTACTACATGTGCGTGGTGCTTCTCCCTTTTATGTTTAGAAGTGGAATTGATTTGATCACTATTAGGTTGATCTAGGTTGTTAACAGGTATGCCAGTCCATCATGGTTCATATTGTTTCTTCGTTTATATTGTATTTCACACTGGAAACAAACAAAGCAAGGTATTAAAGTGTGTTGTATTTACAACTGATATTCAACACAACCGTACAATCATTAATGGTTTTGGAATTATTATAACATGCAGGACTAAATGCATGTCTACAACACAGTGCTCCTCCAAAACTAACCATATTTAGTTAGTAGAGACTACTGAGCATTTTCCACTCCACTTTAGCTGAGACAGGTAGAACAGTTCTCTACAAGCCAATATGTATCACATGTACAGTCTATTACAGTGTTTTGCATTAGGCACTATAGAGGGGGCGGAGTGAAAAGCCAGCAGCAGGCCGTGTGACACAGTCCCCCTTCAAAACGAACCATATTTGGTTAGTAGAGACCCCACTGAATATTTTCCACCCCACTTTAGCTGAGACAGGTAGAAATGTTCTCTCCAATATTCTCAATATACCTGCGTCAACATTGTATTTTTTCATTATTAGTCTTAAGAAATATATTTTAAAACCATATTTTGTATTTGTTTTCATAAATTAGTTATTGCATTTTCTTATTGGCACAATGAAAGTGGCAACTGATTAAAATTCCATATCATTTGAATAAGTTATCCACATTGCAATGTTTTGAAAAGCAGCCTTTTATTTTAAAGGTTTTTAATTACCATATCAATTTGACGTCATCGTTTGTGCTGCTGGCAGAATACTAGTGTGCTGGCCTACCTGTTCACACTCACTTCTGTATCCCTCGTCGCTCTCTTTCTCTATAGCCTATTTGCATGTGAGGCCAGCAACAAATTAATTTCCTCATGATTTGAGAAGAGAGAGACACCTGAATCATGACAATGGTAATGTACAGTTTGAATTTTTTTACCTTCTCAAAAGAATCAGACAGTAATGGAGCATATACACTTTTCTATTCGTATAGAGACTTCTCACTTCGTGTTGATAAAAGGAAGTTGCACCTAGGCCTATTTGCCTATAACAGGGTTTCTCAAACTCGGTCCTAGGGACCCCAAGTGGTGCACATTTCGTTTTTTTGCCCTAGCATAACACAGCTGATTCAAATAATCATCTCATCATCAAGCTTTGATAATTCGAATCAGCTGTGTAATATTAGGGCAAAAAACAAAACGTGCACCTGTCAGCTGTGTAGTGTTAGGGTAAAAACCAAAACGTGCACCGAGTTTAGGAAATGCTGGTCTATAACGTTACATCTTCTGATCTTGTTCGCATGCTATTGGAAATACTGTAGTAGGCCTGCTACCTTCATTACAGTATGGAAGACTGTGATTATTGTTATAATGATGCGTCGTGATTATTGTTATAATGATGCGTCATACTTTTATAAAGGCAGCGTGGACTTTCAACTTTTCGTACAGTGGCTTTATTGTTGATAAGTGTTCCCAGTTATTGCGTTCAACCACTGTCTGCACAAGTTCCCAATATAAACACCAACACAGTGTAATGCCTATTGGATTATGTTAAGGAATGTTTCATAAAAAATAATTCCTTAAATTAAAGGGTTCCATAGCAACATGTCCATGTGCATCAATTGTTGTTATTTCCGTGTGTGTTAATTATGTATTTGTTATTAAATCATGATAGTGCAGTGATTGAAAGGGAAGTTGAAGCATGGCTTGGTACGTGCCACTGCCAATAATGTCTAATTTTCTTTCTGTACACTCGTTCCCTAGGATACTTCCCACACTTTTAAAAGCCTAGGATTGGTGTGCATGGGCTAGAGAGATTCCACTATATTTCTAATATTAGTCATTTTCTTTTAAATCATTGAAGGGAAGTGAACAAATGCACATGGAGAGCCACAACCACCTGACCTGTGCCATAAAGGTCCAGACCTCTTGGAAGTGGTCGTAGTAGCTATGCACACATACTAGGAAGATATCCATGATAGCTTATGGTTATGCTTGTACAATAGTAATGCGCCATGATGTGAAATAGACTAAGAGAAATCTCAAGAAAGAGATACCCAATACATGTATGGCTGTACCATTGCACTTTAACCAGGTGTTGACAGGACCAGACACCACTGTCCCTGTTTGCATCAGATAAGGTTCACAGTCACAAGGTCATTTCCCTTTTCCTCCTGCGGCTTATGGTTTCCCAGGGTCCGTAACAATGTCCTTCTTTTTGGTGACTACTCACCCTGGCTTAGGTATGGTTTTCATACCTCAGATGTGGTCTAAAGTCAAGCCAAGCTCATTATTGAACACATTGCCTGCTCCCTCCCTTTGTAGTGCACTTGTAGTGAACTTTTGACCAGGGCCCACTATGTAGGGCATAGGGTGCCATTTTATTTGGGACACAACACCCTCTGTTTTGTAGATTTCATTGTAGATATTATTAAAATCTGCAACCTCGATCCCTAAAGAATGGGAAACATTGGCAGCATCTTTATGGGATTGAAACCTACAGTACATATCTCTCCTAATGCAGATAGTAAAGATCCCAACAAGATATGAGGTCTTGTGTGTATTGTTGTCTTGTTAAAGTCAGTTTGACTTTGGACCACATGACGTATGGAAACATCTGACAAAGTTTGAATATGGGGTGAGCTATAAACCTTTTTAAAGAAGTTGGCTGTTCTTATATTAGACTGCGGGTGTTTCAGACTGCGTGAAAAGCAAGAGGTTGCTATTTGAAAGAGCTTCCACAGATACTGTTGGTTGGATAAGGAACATGCATTCTGAAATGACAGATTTAGACTCCTTGGACACAAACAATAACAAAGTAAGGATTCCTCAGCTTACTTGCTGTGCTTTTCTATATTTGGCCATCGACATGTTCCAGTGACTCTTGGTCTAATAACCAACTACTACTTCTAAGGTAGAAAAAACACACATTTTTAAATTAACTCGTTCAACACTAAACGTGACATGCTAATGATTTAAGACAATGTGGCAGGACTTAAATATGTTAAAGATGGAGCCTAGGACTGTAATAATTGGGGAAATTATATTCAAGGTTTTGTCGACCTGAGGCATACATATCAGTCATGATATCTTCCTTTACACTGAATACACAAACCTTCACCTTGCTAACCATAATGCCAAAGAATCCCTGAAGTCTATCAAATGTTCATTGATTGATTACTTGAAATTGATTGATTGACAATGACACACTGTTTTTAAGAATTAGGATATTCTAGAACAGAAAATACCATGTTATGGGGGCTGGCTTTGTTCATTAACGATGTTCACGCACAGGAAATCTAAATATTAAACAGATGAATCAACTCAAACTGTGCTTCTCTTGCTGTTTCTCTATTCTCCCAGTCTCATTTTCCCCTGTCCCTCCCCCTCTCTCTATTTTTGTGATAATTTACATCAATCCTTCTCCTCTGACCAGCCCTGCTGAGAATCAGCCTTGTGGGAAAACACAGCCAAGTTCACTTCCTGATTTTAGTCACCTGTTTTTATCTCTGTTTCATCATAGGTACAGTGTGCCTCCCTTAACCTCCCCTCCCAGATACAACAATGTGTGTGGCTTCACTAGATAATTTGTTAAATTGTGTAAATAGTTTATTTCCGCATGCAAGGCTAGTGTATAAGAAATATACACAACCGTTCATACGTTTGGGGTCACTTAGAAATGTCCTTGTTTTTGAAAGTAAAGCAACTTTTTTTTGCTCTTTTTAAAATGATAAACTTGGATTAGCTAACATAACGTGCCATTGGAACACAGGAGTGATGGTTGCTGATAACGCCTAAGTAGATATTCCATTAAAAAAATCAGTAGTTTCCAGCTACTATAGTCATTTACAACATTAGCAATGTCTACACTGTATTTCTGATCAATTTTATGTTATTTTAAGGGACAAAATTTGCTTTTTTTTCAAAAACAAGGACATTTATAAATGACCCCAAACCCTCAAAGGAATGGTAGTGTTTATTTTTAATTTGGGGAATTTTCCATTATCAATATTCCCCTGTTGTAGTTTGTGATAGTTTAAGTCTTCATCAAAGTTGTTTTCATTTATTATGACCTGAGGTCTTGTCTTTTGATTAAAACGCTGTTGCCTGGCTTAGTGACCTTCGGTACTTAAAGCAGTCATTGACGCAGCCTGTGTAATAGGTCTGATAGCGAGGCTGATGGGAGAGGGTTAACTACATGTAAATGTCTGGGATGGCCTAGACATACAGTATAACTGAGGGTGCCCTTTATTGTATAGTGTCACACAAACGGTTTGAAAAGGTTAGTGTTTAGATCCTGTGTGTGTGTGAGAGAGATTTTAGTCCTTCTGTTTTCTTTTCTTTTTCAGAGTTTCTTTGGAAAATTAAAGAACCTGTAAGTAGCCTAAAGTGTCTATCAAAGTTCTGTTCTTCATTCTTATCTGCCTTCCTCTGAGCAGAACCATAAGCCACTGCCATGATACAGCACAGAAGTAACCAACATTTTCTTTCCTCTTTTTCATTACAGACACAGTGGGCCTCCAACTCCACCCAAAAGGATAGGTGAGCCTTCAGGAAATCCCCCTTATTATGCTATTGGGAATATATGGTTCCTCTTTATGGAAGTTATAGTGTGAAGTGCTTATTCTGCTCTCTCTCTCTCACTCATATGACTCTACCTCTCTTGTCCTCCATTTCTCTCTCTCTTATTCCATTCCCCTCTCTACTTTCTCTCACTCTCTATTTCTTTGTTTCAGAGAACAATGCGGGGTATGGTGGGTGGCCAGAAGATGAGTTTGTAAGTAGGAGAATACACACACACACACACACACACACACACACACACACACACACACACACACACACACACACACTTTTGTTTTACTATCCTTGTGGGGATCACACAATTGATTCCCATGCAGAATTCTATTTTCCCTAACCCCTAACCCATAACTCCTAAACCTAACCCTAATTGGAACCCTAACCCTAAAATAGCCTTTTCCCACAGTGACTGGCGAAATGTCACACACACGACTGATACACCAATGGATATTTTGTTGTGAGAGGTCCTGTGTAGTCATCTTGGTGTGTTTGTGTGTGGATGACAGGATGAAGAGGATGGGGACACATATGAGGCACCCCCCTGTGAGAGACCCGCCATGAAGGTTCCTTCCAGACATGTGGAGGAGAATGTCTATTTGGGTAACCACCACTGTAGAATATCATTCTCATTTGAGATCCGCTAATCTGACTTTCATGTAAATCATGCAATGATGCCAATTGGAGATTTGCTTGAAAACTTAAGTTTGGTGCGTGGATCTCCAATTTAGGTTTTATCCCTGTATCTATTGTATTGAGGTGTGCATTTATGTGTAAACTTTTTCAGAGGGACTATAGCTCTTGGCTTTGTAGAACAGAACGTAGTGCTCTGATTGGCTGTTTTTGGGTTCCACAGAGAGGACGTCAGAGCGGTCCAATCCTGTTCTCCCCAAAAGGCAGGCAGCTCCACCCCCAAGGCCAGCCAAGATGGCGCCCATGGGCAAAGCATTGGTAAACTATCAGAGTAACACTGCCCATATCTACTTTTCACTTTAGCCTGTGTGCCTACCTCTCTGTGTGCATTATTTTAGTGTTATTTAATGTCGTCTTTCCACTTTATAGAAACAGCAGCCTCACCCTGAGGAGTTCTACATTGACCCCAACACCAAGAAACGTAAGACTTCCCACTCTATCATCCCCCCTCTCTTTCCTCCGCTCTCTTATCTTCCTATTCACCCATCTTCCTATTCTCCCCTCTCTATACTCTTATCCTCCTCTTTCTATCCTCCTATCCTCTGCTCTCTATCCTCCTATCTGCTGCTCTCTACCCTCCCCTCTTAATCCACGACATCCTATTTGATTGTGTATTTTGAATATGAACACATTGTGCCCTATACATAGATGTGAATGTTGATTCATGAAAAGGTGTAACAGTTAGTATAATTCTTGATGCATTTATTGTACAGGAGAATTCCCTCTCTCTCCCTCTCCAGCGCCTGAGGTAGATAGGAAGGAGAAGCCAGGGAAGAGGTCTACTCCTAAGAAGTTTGCCTCTCCCCCACCACCTGCAGAGGAAGGTAAACTCTACAGTCATAAGTCTAGTTCCTACCTGACTAGATACGTTGCATTGCATCTACCAATGGTTGCATGCCACGTTATCAACTATGCAGTCAGTATGCAGTCAGCCATTACATCAAATGACCACTAGAGGGATGTGTGATACTGCAACTGTTTCTACATCAGCCTATTTTCTTTCTTCTCTGCAGATGTCTACCTGGATCCTAATGAAGGACAGGTGAGTCCAACACATCATTAACAAACAGCCTCACCCCTAACCCCCTACCTCCAGCCCCAAAGCTTAAGCCTTTGCATCTGCTGTACCCTTTTAACACAGTCACAATGTATACTCAGTATATTCAGTGGTTTCTAATTCAGCCAGAGAGAGGTGATTAATATGTGTGTTGTGTCTCTGTTTCAGGAAGACAGTGATGACCTGTATCTAGAGCCCACAGCGGGTCAGTTACTCCCGTAGGGCCACCCAGTGCATTTATAATGAGGCTTTGACTAGTATGTGTATTGCAGGATTGTAATGTGATTGTATTCGAGATAGTTGGGTGTCCACCCAAAAATGCTGGACATCATGAACACGAATCAGAAATCAAGCGTCGCTTTGAATGACACACACCTGTCTCGATCAGTGAGAGAAGATCTGAAATAGACAATATGCGTACACATTGTTAGATTACCTCATGGAGCATGTATTTAATTTAATAACAGAGCATTTTCTAAATCAAACGTTTCACCTACAACTAGCGATGAGAGTGGAGAAGACACCGGTAACTTCCAAGTTAGAGAACTAAGGAAGTATTGTCATGTAAAGGTTAGTTAAAAAATTGCTGCCGGTGCTTAACACTACCTAAGCTGTGATGTAGATGTAAACATTCACATATCACATTACAATCCTGTAGCTACTGGTTTGATTGGTTGGTTGATTGATTGGTTATAACTTCAGAGAGACTATCTTTTATGAGATAAGAGACAGGACATTCATTCCAAATTATACAAGTCAATGGCTTATTTTGAGAAAAAAAGATATACTACTGTCTCTCCTCTATCTCCAGCTTGCCCCCCTGCTCCTCGTGGGCCCATGAGGATGCCCCTCCCACCCAAGACAGCAGCCACCCCTCCCCCCATGCCCATGTGAGTACACCTGTCAAGACATGAGATGACAAATGCTCAAACTCATCATGGTGTAACATAAGTGTATATCTTATCCAGGAGTAAAAAGAAATGGCATTTCTTAATGGTATGGGACACCCAAGCGCACGCACACTTATTTTTATACTACAAAAATTAGACGGTAGCCTACTCTGCTGACACTGACAAACAGATGAATAAAAATGATGTTGTCTGATCCATATAATCGGCCTACGAAAAGGGGAGACGCACATACAATATGACGTCCATCTAACCTGGAGGAGGAAATGATTGTCCAAAAACAAACAAAAGTGGCACAGACCCAATGATGAAGACAGTCAATATGCACACTCACTAGGGAGGGATAAGGCTGATGTTCTCTGCTGGTGCCAATAAGATAGGCTACTTACTGTTCACTCAATTAAGTTAACAATTTTGATAACTAAAAGACAGATTGGAGTCTTTTCATTGCAAATGGCTGTTGCTGTATAGAGATGACAAACAGTTTTTCTGCAATTGTATTTTTTTTAAATATTGTCATTTGCCTGCCTGGATCTCTGCTTTTCACTGACATTCGCAACTCAACAATCATCTATTTGGTATTTGCAGCGCCCGCTGCCCAAATTGCGGGCCTTTCCGAGTGTACGAGTGTAGGCTATGCGATTTAACTTTTACCCCTTTTTCTCCCCAATTGGTAGTTAGTCTTGTCCCATCGCTGCAACTCCCCTACAGACTTGGGAGAGGCGAAGGTCGAAAGCCATGCGTCCCCCAAAACACGACCCTGCCAAGCTTTTTGACCTACTGCTCCCTTAACCCAGAAGCCAGCCGCACCAATGTGTCGGAGGAAACACCATCTAGTTGGTGACCCAAGTCACTTTGCAGGCGCCCGGCCTGCCACAAGTAGTCGCTAGAGCACGATGGGACAAGGAATCCCAGCCGGCCAAACCCTTCACTAACCCGGACGACGCTGGGCCAATTGTGCTCCACCTCATGGGTCTCCCGGTCACGGCCGGCTGTAACACAGCCTTGGATCGAACCCGGGTCTGTAGTGATGCCTCAAACGCTGCAATGCAGTGTCTTAGACCGCTGCACCACTTCGGAGGCCTCAGATTATTATTATTTTTTTTTTAAAGCAAATGATCCTCTGTAGCCAAATCATGCTTTCTGGTGTAGTAGCTTATTTTTAATTATTTTCTTTCTTTCTGTATAAGGAGTAAGCTAATTAGGATTTTTATCTTTTTTTCTATTCAATTTACTTTAGGGAAAGCTTCCCATAGCCTGGACACACTGCCTATGCCTTTTTAATGTGGTATAAACACAACCAGTCATGATGTTTTCATCTGATTGTCAAACAATCACTTAACAAATGTGCTTCTGTAGGGTACCCGCGTACATTCGTTCCACTCAGAAAATAATTTAAGCATCCAAACCGCAAGTGTACTGTGCACCCGCAATTTGATGAATGGAAAGAGACATCTGTTATAAAACACCAGTGGTGGAAAAAGTACCCAATTGTCATACTTGAGTAAAAGTAAATATACCTTAATAGAAAATGACCCAGTAAAAGTCTAAAAGTATTTGGTTTTAAATATACTTAAGTATCAAAAGTATAAATAATTTCAAATTCCTTATTAAGCAAACCAGATGCCACCATTTTCTTTTTTTTATGGATAGCCGGGGGCATGCTCCAACACTCAAGACATAATTTACAAACAAATCATGTGTTTAGTGAGTCCGCCAGATCAGACGCAATAAGGATGACCAGGGATGTTCTCTTATTAAGTGTGTGAATTAGACCATTTTCCTGTCCTGCTGAGCATTCAAAATGTAACGAGTACTGTTGGGTGTCAGGGAAAATGTATGGAGTAAAAAGTACATAATTTTGTTTAGCAATGTAGTGAAGTAAGAGTTGTCAAAAATATAAATAGTAAAGTATAGATACTCCAAAAAAAACTACTTAAGTAGTACTTTCAAGTATTTTTGCTGAAGTACTTTACACCACTGTAAAACACCTACGTGTAGTGTAATGACATTCTGCAGTTGGCATTAGGCTTACAGCATATACACATGTAGCCTGAATTAATGCATCCACTGTTGTCCACGCGCGCCTTGGTCTTGGCCACTCATCTCCACCTTGTCCATGAACATCTCGACCACTCGTCTCTGCTTTGACAAAATGTGCTTTGACAAAGTGTTCTCAAACCACAACGGAAATTGGAGCGTATACATCCTGTTTTCCAGTCAATTCACTAATTTGTTATGCGGCTGACATGCGGTAATGTTAAATAATGGTGTAGTAGCCTATAGTTTTTTGGGAATGCTATGGGCATGCTGTATTAATTGTGATAGGCTCACGTTTTACCAGTACGGCGTACCCCCACTATTTATTTAGATGGGACGTCGTACCGGACCGAACCACCTTACTTTCACCCCTGTGTATATCCTCACTTCCATTCCATTTATAGTTATGTAAATGAAAAAATTTGATTGGACTGGGTTAAACTGGCCTTTACACCACCCCAGTTACTAGTACCGTTGTATGTCTTGAGAGAAGCCAGATATGGCCAGATCGCAATTGTAAATGAGAACTTGTTCTCAACTTGCCTATCTGGTTAAATAAAGGTGAAAAATATATATATATATTTTAAATATTGTATTTGAGTACTGTTGTTTGACATGCGATATCAGTCCCACCCTTTCTGCCTGTCTCTCTGTAGAAAACCTCCAGTGCCCAGAGCCAAGTCTGTAAGTTTCTCCATGGTTCACACGTTTTAACACAACACTGGCCTGTTTCACACATTCTCCACTGAACATGTTTTTTAGTGCAGGAGTATAGGCTTAATCTATGCCCATATGTTTGTATTAGTTTAACTTTTTGCTCCATTCCAGAGTTCACTATTGGTCAATGAGGCAAAGACAGGTACGTGACACACTACCTTACATCTGCATTGAAAAGAGATCATGTCTGCATCCCAAATGGCCTATTACCTACACAAACTACTTTTGACCAGAGCCCTACATAGGGAACTGGGTGGGTGCCATTTGGAATGCAAGCATCAAAGATGCACTCTCGAACTTTAGCATAATTTAAGCCAATAGTGGAGCTCACGACCCAAAAGTGGTCTCTGTCTTTTGTGTACTATGTCATCCATTTCTTATATGTTACGTCCAAGTTTGTATACCTTTTTAGCAATTCGTATTATATGTTACGAATCCAATTTGTACTATATGTTATCAATTTGTTGTGCTTAAGATCCTGTAGTGTATCTTTATGTGAAAATGCAGAAACTGCTCCATTGCTGTGTTTCTGTGACCACCCCACCCCCAGCTCCTCCCCCTGATATCAGGCGCTCCATGTTCCTTGGCAAACTGCCCCCACCCACCCTGGGCATCAAACCCCCCCTCCCTGCATCACTAAAGGAACCCAAACCAAGGTGAGGCTTGGGAGCACAGCCACGCTCACAGCACCATGCATGTACACGCTGGATGAGACCATGCTACACACAACATGCATGTACACGCTGGATGAGACCATGCTACACACAACATGCATGTTTTATGTGTTAAACATGTTTAGCAGGTTGATGCTTTATGAACATTCAATCTTGTACAAGCAGCAACAATCAAACACACATAGATACCACTTAGTATTGCCTGATAATGATTTCCATTCTGTTTATAGTTATCCATACAGTGTTAACTTTGTGGTCTATAAAGATTATATTTGATAAGTGTGTGTATCTATCATAATGTAAGTCTTTGGATTATAAAGGCCTACTGTTCTTGCGTATAAATAATGTAGCCACTGGACTATATTGCTCATATTATAGTAAGCATGTTGGCTATTGTTGGACTTGGTGTGTTTGTTGCAGCCCTCCTCCCCCTCCTGTTGTACATTCTACTGCTGCAGGTAAGAGCCTGCTGGGAACAGGACCAGTTTTGGGTCACAGCTGAAAGATTGAAATGGGAAGAATGGAAGGATGCCCGGAACTCTGAAATTAAGATCACTTTATTGGTCAATTGCACACAAAGTCCAACAAAGTTACGCTTTTAACCCAAACTGCTCTGAACGACACATACATATACAGGTTTTGGAGAGGTTTGGGGGGCTGCCACACTGGGTGCCTGGGGAGCTGTTGTTGTGGGGGGGTTAGGTGCCTTGCTCAAGGGCACAACGGCAGGCAATGGCATCTAGGATTTTATACCAGCAACACTCACTTCCCGCCAGATTTTCGTACCTGGGATTCGAACTGGCAACCCTCTGGTTGCTGGCTCACCTCTCTCATTGCTCGGCTCCAACTATGGTTTGCCTATCAGAGTTGTGGGCAACCTTCATTCCTTTAGGTTAGTTTTTTTGCATGAACAAGTTGGAGGTGCATATTGTTTGTTTTTCTATACTTACATAAACTGGAAGCCATTTTCATTATAACGTGAATTATAACAACATGTTTTAACCCCTGGGTAATCTAGGGTCACTGTGGTTTATCAGTAGTGCTATCCAGTATACTAGTGAACTTGCTTTATTATGAGTAGACTGTAGAGCACTCAACACATTGGTCGACACTAATTTTTATCTGTCAAAGTTTCTCCCCCTGGTATGAAGACGACCATGCAGGTATGCGTCATTCCATCTCATACTGCACCTCTCATATAGTTGTGTAATACAGTGTTAAAGTGCTACAAATGTTGCTGCAATTCTTAGTTGAGCAGTGATATACCTGATGTATGGGCTGCCCTTGGGTAAAGTATCATGACAGATAGGGCAGGGTGTCATAGAGAACTGTGGTGTGTTACAGGAGAAAGAGTGGTTCGCTGGAAACTGCGATAGAAAGACTGCCGAGGACTTCTTACTGCAGATCAACAAGGTGGGAAACAATAACAAACTGGAGATGAGCATGGACACAGACATACAGTTCTTGGGGTTGGGTTAAATGCGGAAGACACATTTCAGTTGAATGCATTTAGTTGTACAACTGACTAGGTATCCCCCTTTCCTTTCTTGAAGTTCCACAATAACAATGCATGTAGATGTAGAATCTCCAGCTCTGAAGCACACCAGGCGAATCAATATGATTAGTTATACACTAAACAAAAATATATAAACTCAGCATGTAAAGTGTTGGTCCCATGTTTCATGAGCTTAAATAAAATATCAAAGAAATGTTCCATACGCACAAAAATCTTATTTCTCTCAAATGTTGTGCACAAATTTGTTTACATCCCTGTTAGTGAGTATTTCTCCTTTGCCAAGATAATCCATCCACCTGACAGGTGTGGGATATCAACAAGCTGATTAAACAGCATGATCATTACACAGGTGTACCTGTGGGCACAACAAAGTGCCCCATGGTGGCGGTGGGGTTATGGTATGGACAGGCATAAGCTACGGACAATGAACATAATTGCATTTTATCAATGACAATTTGCCTGCATGGAGATACCGTGATGATCTCCTGAGGCCCATTGTCGTTCCCTTTATCCACCTCCATCACCTCATGTTTCAGCATGATAATGCACAGCCCTATGTCGCAAGGATCTGTACACAATTCCTGGAAGCTGAAAATGTCCCAGTTCTTCCATGGCCTGCATACTCACTCGACATGTCTCCCGTTAAGCATGTTTGGGATGCTCTGGATCAACGTGTGTGACAGCGTGTTCCTGCCAATATCCAGCAACTTTGCACAACCATTGAAGAGGAAGGGGACAACATTCCACAGGCCACAATCAACGGCCTGATCAACTCTATGCGAAGATGTCGTGCTGCATGAGGCAAATGTTGGTAACAACAGATACTGACTGGTTTTCTGATCCACGCCTCTACCGGCAGCAAGGTATCTGTGACCAACAGATGCATATCTGTATTCCCAGTCATGTGAAATCCATAGATTAGGGCCTATTGAATTTATTTCAGTTGAGACATTTTCTTATATGAGCTGTAACTCAAATTTTGAAATTGCTTCATGTTGCGTTTTTGTTCAGTATAGTTAGTCCGGCATCATTAGTGCATTAGCCTGTCAAATACATCCACCTGTTTTTATTTTGTTCTCTCCCCTCTTCTCTCTGTGCTGCTCAGTAGCTGCTGCTGTTTTATGTGTTATAATGCTGCTGGCTATGAGTGTTTCTGTCTCTGATCCTTTGTCTTCACTAACACAGCCGACCTGTTTAATTTCACGCTGAAATGGACAAGCAATGATGTGAGAGTAATCTCAGTCATAACTCCCCTTTTATTTGACTGCAGACACACAGGTTTGCAGGGAGGTTCTATCAGACACAGGTTGACAGGAAAGGCACAGGGCAGTGCAGAGGGTAATAAAGTATTCTTCCAGGTGTGTGTGTGTATATAGCTTCTGGGTTTAGCTGACACACACACCATCAGTGAGTCTGAGTCATCTGTGCTGATTCAGAGGTCATGTGGGTTTTGATACTGATATCCACTGTATCTCTCCTCTGCTCCCCTCGTCCCTCCTCACCCTCTTCTCCCTCTCACCTCTCTTCCTCTTGTAGGACGGGGCATTCCTGATACGTCACAGTTCAGCCCAGAATGCCCGTCAGCCATACACACTGGCTGTCCTATACAGACAGAAGGTCTATAACATCCCCATCCGCTTTCTGGAGGAGACGCGTGGCTACGCCCTCGGAAAGGAGGGCAAGAAGAATGAGGAGGTGAAGAGGCAGGGGGAAGGAGAGAGAGAGAGGGGTAAAAGGGTATGGTGGGATGAGGGGAAAAGACAAGAGGCTGCAGGAGGAAAGGAGGATTTGAAAAAATAATGAAGAGGTCAGGTGTGCGAGGAGATGATAGAGGGAGGATGTGGAAGGAACAGAGGCTGTGAGGAAAAGAGACTAAGGAATGCAACTTAGTATTATACTGTAACCTCTGCATTAACTACTGTAGTAACTCCCTCTCCCTTTCTCTCTCTGTCCCTCGCTACTCCCTCCCTCTCAGTTTTTCTGTAGCCTCCAGGAGATCATCTCTCACCACAAGAATAACCAACTGCTGCTGATCGATAGCAAGAGTCAGGCCAAGCACACCACATATCTCACTCACCCTGCTTGTCCATAAACTACATTACCCATACCCCCCCCCCCCCCACACAATGTCTCACCCACCCAGCCTGACCATAAACTACACTACCCTTAACCCACAAAATGTATCTATACCAGCCTGTCCATAAAGTACATTAAATGCTGCCATTAATAACTAAATACATTTTACAAACTTGGAAATACTACTTTCAATAGTCATATTCCTCACCCACAACATGTCCATTACAACCCCTCTTTTTGTTTTGTGATGAAAATGGCTGGAAGTGTATTACAGTATATCTGTGTACTGTATATGTTTGAGTGTTTTAAAGTATGCTGTAATTATGCCTGTATGACCTTAGCAACACTTTTTTTGGGGGGGTTGATTTGAATATGCTTGCACCTGAATAGAATAGTGAGTAGACTATGAAAATGAATATTCAATTCTTCATTCTTGCTCGGACTCCATTTTATGCAGTTTTGTTTCAGTGATGTTGGATTCACTTTTGGGTCCACACCTGTGTTGTGAATACTGTATAAGTGTTGGTCATCTGTATGTTTCTATTTATAATAATATAGACTGAAATGTTCTGACATCCGGTCTGTTTCATTCTGTTGCATTTGGAACACAGCATGAATAGCATTTTATTTTCCCTCAAAGTTGAAGTTGTTTAGATTTACAAAATTGTAAGGTTTCACCCTTTTTCAACCCACCGAAATAAGACCATAATCGACATGTCTTTCCATAGCACAACTCACCAGTGAGCAGTTCAGAAATGTGGATTTGTGGCAGAAAATAAAAACCTTGATGATAATGACAAAGGGATAGGTGAATGATGTAGGTGCTGACTAGTTGAGGTGTGGTGGTAGCGATGTACACATACATTGCCTAAAAGCATACTATTACCTTGTCTCATACACTATTTCAGTTCCTCTTTTACCATCTTAATGTTTTCTCACTTCTGGTCTCTTTTCAGCGGGTGGGTAAAGGCACATTCCCGACGTCACAGCATTGGAGTTTTTAGAAATCAGAATGGGAGGGGGCTTGTCACGTGCCTTTTATTTCGAAGTTAGAAAAAATTAAGGGGGTAGGGGCTGCGGAGGGGTACATTGAGGACATCGATGTTTTAGCCATCTGCATTGGTATTTGTGGGGGAATCCTATTGGCCGACTGTAGGGCTTATGAATAGCAAATGTATTATTTTGTAGAATACCATAAACATTTGAGCTCCAGCAATTTTTTTGTTTTCTCTCAGAGCTTTAAAGTCTAATTGTTGTGGACTATTTTACTTAGCGGAAGCGTAGAATTTTGGTTCAGGAGTGTTGTTTGGGTGTTAGGCTACTAAATGAGTGCAGCACTGAATTCGGGTGATATCAACGTAAGCCGGCAAGACGCCTTTCATTGTACATCGTATTTTACCTTTGAGAGCTTTTTGGGCACTTTTAATACAAGACAACATTCATTACTCCTCGTGTCCCCTTCCCCTTTCCTTTTCTCCGGACACTTGAAACACAAAAAGCCTCAAAAATGGCTCAGATACTGCCGATACGATTTCAGGAACATCTGCAGGTAAGAAGACGCTAACAACCGTTTTTCAGTTTTTCAGACAAACACCATACCACAATTAAATGGAATCTGACAGGGCTGCATGGAGAGTGCTCAATATAGACACAGGCCTAACTAGCTTATGTGGGGCAGATGATGACTTGTAAAAATTGAACAGTCAGATCGTATTGGTAGCCTATAGTCTGCCATCAACGGACGCGACAATACAGCCAGTGACTGGACTAAGCAATGAACTCTTGTTGGAATTGAGTGATTTACGATAAATGTATGCAGTTAGATAAACTATGGCTCCACTGTGTTTGGATGTGGCTAGATTAGATGGCGTCATATTTTTTAATTAGTAGCCCATGTTGGAGAACACCAACTATCCATCGGTTTCTTGGGGCCAAAGAGAAAGTTTGACGTGCCCACCTCCCTCCCCTTCAGTGGCTCGTTGCTGTGGCAACATCAAGACTGAAATTGCCTTTCACTAAAGACCTCTTTCTCTCTGGACACTCCCCAGCAAATTACCATTTGCCATGTCTACTACCCACTCGTTCCAATGCAGCCAACAGAGCCCACCAACATTCACCAGTTACATTTTAAAATGTGGAGCCCCTTTTTATGTGAGGAGTTGGCAAAACAGCACTAACAGATCTGGGAACAGGGTCGAGATCTGAACCTCTATAGCACAGGTGGCATGCTTTCCTTTTACCTATATAGGGTTGCTGGGTCAAGCCCTACTCTGGTTGTTCCCCCTCCATTGCTACAAATGGATATATTGAAAGGCAACACAACATTATTTGAGCAATATTTTACCAGACAAATTGATTGATAGTGTATCCCTTTATTTTTTATTCCATGTGTGATTTATTTTTGGGCCTGCTCTGATTGGTAGGCTGCTGTGATCAGTCATGGCTCCAGCTGAGAGAGAAATGCCAGGAATTTGCGAACTGAGGACGTTGGCCCTGAAGTTTTTTTTTATTTTTTCTCCTGTCTTGGTATTTACAGTCTCTACGCATTAAACAGTATAGTTTGGTTAGGTCTGGGTTGACATACACTGCCATGTAGACACAGATAAGACTGGCTTTGTTGTTTTAGCTTTATGTACAACTACTGCTGGACTTATCCCAAATGTATAAGGTTATCCATAAACAGAGCACCCCCAATATACATAGGCACGCACACTGTAAATTAACATTGCCAGTGTCGCATTGTGTGTTCTTAAACATGTCAATAACACTAAGCTGTGTTTAGTGTAATACTCCTTTTTCCCAGGCTTGACTGACTGACCCTACTCGTGTGTGTGTGTGTGGAGATGTATTTAATGTAAATGGATCAGTGATCTGTGCCCTTCAGTATTTCATTTATGATACATTGTGTTTGTTAGTCTATTAGCAGATTAATGATTTATTTTGGGGTTCTGTCTTTGACAAATTAGGTTCTGCATTATGTAGGCCAGATGTTGCTGAAAACACACAACCTTTTGCTTTAGCTCAGTGGGCTAATGGAGTCCATGAGTCTCACAGAAGTCCCAAGTTCAATACCTTGTAGTTTAGCCTTAGCCTGAGACTGCCCTAGTGAGAGGGAGAGACCTGTGAGGTATGTAGCCAGTCATAAACAGACTGGCCATAGGGCACTTTGAGCAAATGCCAGATGGCTGGTCCATCTTTGGGCCAGTTTTTTGTGTGTTTTTTGCACATAAATAATTACCATTATTTGGCAAAAAAATTGGCTGGTGTGTTAAATGCCTGGGTTGATTTCTGGTCCCAGTCAATCTCTGTTGCCTGTTCATCAGCTGGTTGCCTGTCAGCTCCCTGCTTTGGGATATTACTCTCCAGTACTAACAGAAGAGCAGCTCCCTGCTCAGGGCTGTTGCTGTTGTCTCCACTAATAGACAGATTAGGTAAGCAGGCCAATTTAACCCATAAAATCACATCAGGGCAGGAAGGGGAAGTGAGATCATGATCATAATGCCCAGCAGAGCACCTCTGACAGCACTGCTGTCGGCTGGAACAGCTCTGTCTGCACCGGAACTAATGGCTGGTGTCCAGCCAACCAGTCAGTCATATTACTGCTTACTACCCCCCTGCACAACACATTGATATGGACAAAGCCTATGTAATGAAACTCTAAAAATAACACACCCACACTAGCTTCTCTCAGCTGAAACAATACACCTAACTGGAAGGAGCTGTCCTCAACTATAGTCTATATTATTATGACTTTTTTTTTATAGCAACAGTGGTGATACTGAATATGGCAGGGTAACATGCCATTAAACTGACAGCTCAGGAATTTTTGAAAGATGAGAATCTCTACTTTTTTTTTTTTTCTTAATTCATTTATATTAAAATATTTATTTTGAAAGATCAAAGTATCAGCTATCACACCATGTAAAGGAACTACCTAACTCTTTAATTTCTTCATAAAATGCAATGAACTGGATTTAAGCCCATGTCAACTCTGTCAGACACCATTTAAAGGCATTCAAATTTTCACATTTGTTTTCAAGCGTTTAAAGGACTTGATTGTGTAATTCTAACATTAGATTATTCAAATATGTCATATAGATCTCAAGTTATTTTTTATTTTATAACGCTATATAATGCTCTAGCACTCATTTCATTTGCATTTTGGCATGTTTGTCTAGATTCAGCACATAAAACATTTTATAAAGCAAACATGATCTGTTACATCTAGCACAGCAAATGCGTTGTTTAAGTATGTTGCAGAACAGTAATATAAATATTTTTTTCTCAATATTAACAAATTGATCTTAAGGGGGTTAGCCATCACTGACGGACTTGATGACAAATACTAACAGACCTATTTTTGCCTTTTAGAAGTTCAACAATTTTCAAATATAGAATATTATTCATTTGAAAATCCTCCCAAAAAATCTAACAATTCTTTCAGCACTGATGGAATTGACGTTAGACAAAAATCTGACGAAGTTGATGTTTTACGAAGTTGTCAAAGATCCCCTTATTCCAGTGGTAGTCAAAGTAGAAATTTAGTTTTACCTCAGTTGCTTTGACTCTAAAACCTCATTTAAAATAAACATATTTGAACCAAAATGTATATCCTATCACGGAGATGGCGTTGACAGTTTATGGTTGTGACCAAGGTGATTTCAATATTGTTTAAATCTCTCAATTATATATCTTGACAGACCATGAGTAGTCTTGTTGTACTACATGTGAGGAAGACATGAAGAAGAGGTCATTATGGTGTAGTTCATTCCTGATTTATTTATGATTGTAGAGAAATCTGACAGCGTTGACCAAATTTCTGGACACATATTTTAGGAATCAGTTTTGAGAGAAATATTCTTTAAAGTCATAGAGCGCTATTGCAAGAGACTAGATAAGCCTAATAGGGCTGTGACGATACAGTATTGCACATTTTTTTCCTTTGGCAAAAATGAGAACACAAAGCAGACAACTCTTCGGTCCCTTTTAAAAACATGCAAACTATTGTGTTCTGTAAATGTAACTCTAAATGACAACATAATGTTTGTTTCCAACATTAAGGCTGTTTTCCTAAAGAAGTTAAATCCACTTAGTGTTTTGTTTCCTTGCCACTATACTAACGAGTATCGCAATACTGGTATCGTCCCTGCTCTACTAGATCAGGTAATGTCTCAGTTAATATTCATTATTGCCCATTTTTAGAAAATGTAAAGCCAGAGGAATGCAGAGAACAAATCTGAGCTGTGTTATTAGCTAATACAATACACTTAGGACTAGAGTACATACACATTTAGTCAGGCCTGCCGCCTCAGATGCTGCGTTTAGACAGGCAACCTAATTCTGATCTTTTTTCCCACTAATTACTAATTGGTCTTTTGACCAATCGGGTCTTTTTCAGAGCTGATATGATTGGTCAAAACGCACGCGTGTGCGTGCACTGGGCTGTGGAAACTGTGTGTCAATGTGTGCACAGAGATTGGGTTCTGAAGACACTGGGTTGTGGTTGCGAGTGATTTAGTTTGGAATGTTCTATGAAGGAGGGCAGTGGGGAGATGCTTCCGGTGACTCAGCCACCCCTCCCCAGGCCTTTCACAAGAACTGTATTATAGGAACTCCTCTCTCTCTAGACATGGTATGTCCTCCCTCCCCTATTGCCTTAGCTTACTCACCTCCCCCCCATCTTAATCCATCTTTCTCTGTCATTCTGGGCTAAATTACATCCTATTCCCTCTAGTGCACTACATTTAGGGAATAGGGTTCTATAGGACTGCCATACTGCCTCCCCTCAGCCCAGCTGGCAGCTACTCCCCTGGTCCTTCTTCCCCTAACATTACCTCCTTCTTTTCCTTCACCTCCCTCTATCCTCCTCAGAGATTTCTGGCAGCCAGTAAAGATATCTCCTCTGGCCTCTCGTTATCGGCTGATTGGCGCTCCACCCGGACTAACCCTTGACCACCTCACAGTGCTGTCATAGGGCTAGAGGAGCCCTATAGACACGAGTCAGTTCAGTGTTTTCCCACCATAATGGTTAAGGTTAGGATATGGGGAGGGCAAACTGATTCTAGATCTGTGTCTATGTTCAAGGACAACTTTTAGCTGGAACTAGTATCAGTGAATACTAGTACTGAAAATGGTTGAAAACCTTCAGGTGGTTGTAACTGACCATGTTCAGTACTCAATTATATTGGCTACGTCTTCAGATCAAGCACCAGCTGTCAGAGCAGCTCATAGATTACTGCACCTGTACATAACCCATCTACAATTTAGCCCAAACAACTACCTCTTTACCTACTGTATTTATTTATTAATTTATTTTGCTCCTTTGCACCCCATTATTTCTGTCTCTACTTTGCACTTTCTTCCAATGCAAACCAACCATTCCAGTGTTTTTTAGTTTTTATTTTACTTGCTGTGTTGTACTCACTTCGCCTCCATGGCCTTTTTATATTTTATTTATTTATACATATATCTGTTTGCCTTCACCTCCCTTATCTCACCTCACTTGCTCACATTGTATATAGACTTATTTTTTTTCACTGTATTATTGACTATATGTTTGTTTCTACTCCATGTGTAACTATGTGTTGTTGTATGTGTCGAACTGCTTTGCTTTATCTTGGCCAGGTCGCAATTGTAAATGAGAACGTGTTCTCAATTTGCCTACCTGGTTAAATAAAAAAATAAAAAAAATCAAGAGTCATCTCCTCATTAGGACAACAATGAGCTCAATGATGGATATAATTTACTACTGAGGATCACGTATTCCTATCTGGAGATCTATCTCTGTTTGAAGAGTATGACCTGCTGGGAAAGATCACATCTAATCTCACTCTAGGTCAGATATGTGTCCCAATTGGCACCCTATTCCCTATAGGTCATAGGACCCTACATGAACGAGGGAATAGGGTGCCATTCGGGGGGGGACACAGGAGATCAGGGCACATTCTAGGCCTACCCGGGAAGCCCTCCCCTCTGAGTCTGAAACCACTAGCAGAGGCATGGCCTGAATCAGCCAGTGTTTATGGTTACACTGCACATGTATTTTAGTCTGCTGTTTACATTGTATTTACTTAGAAATAACATAATAGCATGGTAATTAAATAGTAATTACTGTTTGGCGTTTGAGATTCTCTTAAGCACTACTATGGTATTTGGGAGTGTTGGGTTATTTGAATTAAATAAGTAGCAGAAAATTACTGTTACTGTATGTTATGGTATAATGCCTCAGTAAAAGCTAGATTAATAGCAGCTGTCACAGCAAATAAAGCTTTCCAGAGTCATCCTGTTGTCTGCCTGCCCTATGCCATTCCCATGTTGTTTCTCAGGCCAGACTGTGCTGGGTGCCACAAACACCTAACCTTCTCCTTGTAAAACAACCTTTAAGAATATCCTTCTGGAAAATTGGACCAGAACAGCAGTTATTTTAATAGAGTGAGCGTTTTTAGAGAATTGTTTTCCCTGACCCAAGGCAAATGTTATCAACTGGCAACTTCTGTTTTTTTTCATCCTTGTACGACTCCAGGAAATATCAGTTGTAGACTTATATCTTTACATTGTGCCACTGACTGCACTGCCCAATTCCAAATGACCCCTAGTCTGTACTGTAGCCCATACTGTACACCTACGCTCTGGTGTAGTCCTAAAGGATTGGTTAGATATGAGCAATAATGGCACACATTTCAACTAGCCCAAAAGAAGTCAAATACCCACATTGCTAATTTCAAATCCATTGATCTGTACTACACGTGTCTAGGGTTATTGGTTGACTACAGCAGTTGCCTCTGAAATACTTAAACGCGATCTAACGGCTGTGTGTGTTGCGGTGTGTTTCAGCTGCAGAACCTGGGGGTGAATCCGGCCAACATCGGGTTCAGCTACCTGACCATGGAGTCTGACAAATTCATCTGCATCCGGGAGAAGGTGGGTGAGCAAGACCAGGTGGTGATCATAGACATGGCTGACCCCAATAACCCCAGCAGGCGACCCATTTCCGCTGACAGCGCCATCATGAACCCTACAAGCAAGGTCATTGCCCTGAAAGGTAGGCTACCACCACAGTCCCACATCCTTGTGGGTGCGTCCCAAATGGCACCCTGTTCCCTATGTAGCGCACTACTTTTGACTAGGGCCCATGGCACACTGTGTAGGGAATAGGGTGCTATTTGCTGACACCCCTGATCCCTGCCCTCACTGCTCCTTATTCCACTGGTGTAATACAACCAACCAAAAACGCACTGTTGCAATGCACTTACTACGTAGTTACTTGTTAATCCAATGCTGTTACTAGAGTAATTGAATCATTAGTACATAGGTTTCTCATATACCCATTTCAACATGTTTGTTGAAAAAGTTATCTAAAAGCAATGGTGTGTTATTTAGCATTAGAAACTGGGTGGTTTGAATATCAGACCGTGTGACAAAATGTTTATTTTTACAGCTCTATTTATGCTGATAACCAGTTTATAATAGCAATAAGTTACCTCTGGGTTTTGTGGTATATGGCCAATATACCACGGCTAAGGGCTGTGTCCACGTACTCCGTGATGCGTCGTGCCTAAGAACAGCCCTTAGCCGTGGTATATTGGCCATATACCACACCCCCAGGTGTCTTATTGCTTAAGTATAGCACACAGGATTGCTGTTTATGTAACTTTAACATAGCTGTCAAATGCAGTGTTGGGTGTATCTGTGTTATAATGCACTGTGTTATAATGCACTATTTCCTCCCGTGCTGTAAAAACAAAGTCAGTGCACTCAGACACATTGCCTAAATGTACTAAATTGGTCATGTAACTCGATTTTCTGCCACTGCTTATACACCTTTGTCAAAACACAGGCGTATTTAGGCTTCTGTCTATCGGTTTGCCTTCTAATGCAATCTCTTCAGGCTTTGCACATCTCTTTTTACCTCTCTCTTTCCCCCTCGTTTTTTCTTTGGCTGACTCTTACCTTTCTTTCCCTTGCTTTCTGTCATCTATCAGAGGGTGAGTGTTCCTCTCCCTCTCTCCTCTCACTCTTTTTCTTTATACCTTTTTTTCTCTCACTTCTATCTCTGAGATGTCTGCTTTGCTCTCAACCTATTTTTCTCTGACTGACTCTTGGCTTTCTTTCCCTTGTTTGCTTTCTTGTCACCTTCTCTCAGACGGTGAGTTCCTGCCTGTCACTCTGTCTGTGGTGTTGTCTTTGTGTCTGGTCATCATCATGTCTCTCATAAAAGCTTCCCCTCCTTCTTTACCCAATTTATTAAAAATTATAAACATTAATTATCTAATTTACATAAGTATTCACACCCCTGAGTCAATACATGTTAGAATCACCTTTGGCAGCGATTACAGCTGTGAGTCTTTCTGGGTAAGTCTCTAAGAGCTTTGCACATCTGGACTGTACAATATTTGCACATTATTTTTCAAAAATTCTTCAAGCTCTGTCAAGTTGGTTGTTGATCATTGTTAGACAGCCATTTTCAAGTATTGCCATAGATTTTCAAGTAGAAGTTAGTCAAAACCGTTACTAGCCACTCAGGAACATTCAATGTCGTCTTGGTAAGCAACTCCAGTGCATATTTGGCCTTGTGTTTTAGGTTATTGTCCTACTGAAAGGTGAATTTGTCTCCCAGTGTCTGAAAGCAGATTGAACTAGGTTTTTCTCTAGGATTTTGCCCTGTGCTTATTTCTATTCCATTTGTTTTTATCCCCCCAAAATTCTCTAGTCCTTGCCATTGACAAGCATACCCATAACATGATACAGCAATTACTATGCTTGAAAATATGAAGAGTGCTACTCAGTGATGTTGGATTTGCCTCAAACATAATGCTTTGTATTAAAGACATAAAGTACATTTCTTTGCCACATTTTTTGCAGTTTTAGTTTAGGGCCTTATTGTAAACAGGATGCAATTTTTTTTGTTGCATGCTTCCTTTTCACTCTGTAATTTAGGTTAGTATTGTGGAGTAACTAGAATGTTGTTGATCCATCCTCAGTTTTCTCCTTTCACAGCCATTAAACTCTAACTGTTTTAAAGTCACGATTGGCATCATGGTGAAATCCCTGTGGTTTTCCTGACTCTCCTGCAACTGAGTTAGGTAGGAGGCCTGTATCTTTGTAGTGACTGGGTGTATTGATACACAATCCAAAGTGTAGGCTAATTAATAACTTCACCATGCTCAAAGCGATATTCAATGTGTGCTTTTTTTTACCCATCTACCAAAAGGTGCCCTTTTTTGCGAGGCATTAGAAAACCTCCTTGGTCTTTGTTTTTGAAATTCACTGCTCGGCTGAGGGACATTACAATTATCTGTATGTGTGGGGTACAGAGATGGGGTAGTCTTTCAAAAATCATGTTAACACTGTTATTGCACAAAGTGAGTCCATGCAACTTATGTGACTTAGGCATTCCATAACAAAGGGGTTGAATACTTATTGACTCTAAACATTGCAGCGTTTCATTTGTAAACATTTATAAAAACATAATTCCAACTTTGACATTGTGTCACTGGCCTACACACAATACCCATAATCTCAATTTAATCAATTTAAAATTTGTGCTGTAACAACAACATTTTGATAAAGTCAAGGGGTGTAAATACTTTGAAGGCACAGTATTCAGATTCCTTCTGAAAAGTAACCAAATCGATGAGATCGTTTGGATGAGCATTCGATTCTGTACATTTGAATCCACACTTTGTAACTGTCTCCTGACTGTGACATCTCAAGTATGGAACTTTTCAGTTTCAGTCCCCCCCATAAACACAGACACCCACACATGCTTTTATGAGAACCGTACATGCTAGCATGACCTGTTGTATGCTGGTTGAACGTGTGTGTGGTATGCCTCATCAGATATCATACACACTAGGTGTGCCTCCCGGGTGGCGCAGTGGTCTAGAGCACTGCATCACAGTGCTAGCTGCGCCACCAGAGTCTCTGGGTTCGCGCCCAGGCTCTGTCGCAGCCGGCCGCAACCGGGAGGTCCGTGGGGCGACGCACAATTGGCATAGCGTCGTCCGGGTTAGGGAGGGTTTGGCCGGTAGGGATATCCTTGTCTCAGTATGTAAAATGTAATAAAAATGAATGCACTCTACTGTAAGTCGCTCTGGATAAGAGCGTCTGCTAAATGACTAAAATGTAAATGTAATGTAAAATGAGGTGTGTGTGTGTGAGGTATTCCTCCATCTCTAGATCTCTCTCTGCAGCGTACCAGGTATGTTGTACCTCTTCACCTACATGTGGTGGTCTCTGAAACCCGGATCTATTCCTCTCTCACTGTCTAAACCTGAAACTATAGGACATGCTGTCAGTACTGGTCTAGTTTAATCTTCAAATTATGTCCTTTGGGCTTAGTTCCATTTACACTGGTTGTCATATGGGAGGTTAGTTAAGGATGGAGTTCTATTTCCTCACTAATTTCTCAGCATGCCAGAGACTAGAACAGTTCCATAGTAGCCAACACTGATTATAGTAGCTCTCTCTCACTATCCTCTAAATAGCCTGGTAGTTCAAGTGTTCCCCCTATATTGATTTAGCAGTGTCGTCCCGCCGCTGCTAAAACGTTGCCGACACCCCCAAATATTTTTCTCTCTCCAATTTCGATCTTGTCTCATCGCTGCAACTCCCCAACAAGCTCGGGAGGCGAATGTCGAGTCATGCCTCCTCCTCCGAATCATGACCCGCCAAACCGCGCTTCTTAACACCCGCCCGCTTAACCCGGAAGCCAGCCTCACCAATGTGTCGGAGGAAACAACGTTCACCTGATGACCAAGGTCAGCCTGCAGGCGCCCGGCCCCCCCACAAGGAGTCGCTAGAGCGCAATGTGCCAAGTAAAGCCCCCCCGGCCAAACCCTCCCCTAACCTGGACGACGCTGGTCCAATTGTGCACCGCCCTATGGGACTCCGATCACAGCCGGTTGTGATACAGCCCGGAACAAACCAGGGTCTGTAGTGATGCCTCTAGCACTGCGATACAGTGCCTTAGACCGCTGCGCCACCTATATATATTTTGTATACTTCTACAGGAAAACACTGAGTTCTATGTCTCTGTTAGAGTACTTGGGCCTGGAATTTGTGACATGTCTATTTATTTACCTTTTTATTTCACCGTCCATGTAATTAAGAGATTCAGAACATGTTCTCCTTTACAGAAACAACCTGGGGAAGAGTTCCACAGTTGTTCTGGAGGATCTGTCTGCTAGATACTATATATTAGGACATTGAGTGTGTTATCTACCTATCGGCCTCTCTTTATCCCCACTCGGGTCACGCTCTTTCACTGGACAGGGAAATAGTGTACTTTTGACCCATCATGGAAATCCAGTTTGGCCAGTTTGCTGGGAACTTAAAGCGATTGTTCATACAAAGTACAAATCTCATGGATACCAAGAAGGAAGTCCATTGTCCTGGATAGTCAGCTAGCTACCCAAAGATTCAGTTCACTAGCTACAGTTTAGCATTAGCTTCATTCAGTGTCTCACTGTATCTCCCATAGAGATAGAACAATATTATGAATTGTTATATTGGTCTCCTCTTGCCCTCCCTTTGTCCTCAGCTGCTAAGTGCCTGCAGATCTTCAACATTGAGATGAAGAGTAAGATGAAGGCTCACACCATGACAGAGGAAGTCATGTTCTGGAAGTGGATTTCTGTCAACACCGTCGCATTGGTGACTGAAGCGGCCGTCTACCATTGGAGCATGGAGGGGGACTCTCAGCCAATCAAAGTGTTTGATCGGCACGTCAGTCTGGCCGGTTGCCAGATCATAAACTACAGAACAGACGAACAGCAGAAGTGGCTTCTGCTTATCGGGATCTCGGCACAAGTATGCTCACGCACGTCTTATGAACAGCATTCTATTCTATATACATACACACCCATAGTTCACAGCACACACATCAGACATACGTTGTAAATTAGGGAGGGTTTGTGTTCTAAAAGCACTGTACTTTGGTCCTTTTCTAGCATGTTCAGACAGTGATGACATCCCCTATTCTCTCTCCTCTATCCTGCAGCAAAACCGTGTGGTGGGGGCCATGCAGCTGTACTCTGTGGACAGGAAGGTGTCTCAGCCCATCGAGGGACATGCTGCAGCCTTCGGAGAGTTTAAGGTGGAGGGCAACACCAAAGCCTCCACTCTCTTCTGCTTTGCTGTGCGCAGCCAGGCTGGTGGCAAGGTGAGAAGAGGACACTGGGGGATATACAGGCATGGTGAACCTAGTTCCAGTTCAAACCAGGACTCACCCTATATGCATGTGACATATTAATGCCAATCACTGTTAAGACTTGTGTGGACTTGTTGTTTTGTGGTTACTATATGTTACTATGTGGTCATAATGCAAAATGCATACGGTCGTGTGTGGTCAGTATGTTATGTGTGGTCAGTATGTTATGTGTGGTCAGTATGTTATGTGTGGTCAGTATGTTATGTGTGGTCAGTATGTTATGTGTGGTTAGTATGCAGTAAGTATGTTGGCATGTATGTTACTGTGGTTAGGATGCGGTCAGTATGTTACTGTGGTTAGGATGCGGTCAGTATGTTACTGTGGTTAGGATGCGGTCAGTATGTTACTGTGGTTAGGATGCGGTCAATATGTTACTGTGGTTAGGATGCGGTCAGTATGTTACTGTGGTTAGGATGCGGTCAGTATGTTACTGTGGTTAGGATGCGGTCAGTATGTTACTGTGGTTAGGATGCGGTCAGTATGTTACTGTGGTTAGTATGTGGTCAATATGTTACTGTGGTTAGGATGCGGTCAGTATGTGACTGTGGTTAGGATGCGGTCAGTATGTGACTGTGGTTAGGATGCGGTCAGTATGTGACTGTGGTTAGGATGCGGTCAGTATGTGACTGTGGTTAGGATGTGGTCAGTATGTTACTGTGGTTAGGATGCGGTCAGTATGTTACTGTGGTCAGTATGTGGTCAGTATGTGACTGTGGTCAGTATGTGGTCAATATGTGACTGTGGTTAGGATGCGGTCAATATGTGACTGTGGTTAGGATGCGGTCAATATGTGACTGTGGTTAGGATGCGGTCAGTATGTTACTGTGGTTAGGATGCGGTCAATATGTTACTGTGGTTAGGATGCGGTCAATATGTTACTGTGGTTAGGATGTGGTCAATATGTTACTGTGGTCAGTATGTGGTCAATATGTTACTGTGGTCAGTATGTGGTCAATATGTTACTGTGGTCAGTATGTGGTCAATATGTTACTGTGGTTAGGATGCGGTCAGTATGTGACTGTGGTCAGTATGTGGTCAATATGTTACTGTGGTTAGGATGCGGTCAGTATGTTACTGTGGTCAGTATGTTACTGTGGTTAGGATGCGGTCAGTATGTTACTGTGGTTAGGATGCGGTCAATATGTGACTGTGGTTAGGATGCGGTCAATATGTGACTGTGGTTAGGATGCGGTCAATATGTTACTGTGGTTAGGATGCGGTCAATATGTTACTGTGGTCAGTATGTGGTCAATATGTTACTGTGGTTAGGATGCGGTCAGTATGTGACTGTGGTTAGGATGCGGTCAGTATGTTACTGTGGTTAGTATGTGGTCAATATGTGACTGTGGTTAGGATGCGGTCAATATGTTACTGTGGTTAGGATGCGGTCAGTATGTTACTGTGGTCAGTATGTGGTCAATATGTGACTGTGGTTAGGATGCGGTCAATATGTTACTGTGGTTAGGATGCGGTCAATATGTTACTGTGGTTAGGATGCGGTCAGTATGTTACTGTGGTCAGTATGTTACTGTGGTTAGGATGCGGTCAATATGTGACTGTGGTCAGTATGTGGTCAATATGTTACTGTGGTTAGGATGCGGTCAATATGTGACTGTGGTTAGGATGCGGTCAATATGTTACTGTGGTTAGTATGCGGTCAGTATGTTACTGTGGTTAGGATGCGGTCAGTATGTTACTGTGGTCAGTATGTTACTGTGGTTAGGATGCGGTCAGTATGTTACTGTGGTCAGTATGTTACTGTGGTTAGGATGCGGTCAGTATGTTACTGTGGTTAGGATGCGGTCAGTATGTTACTGTGGTCAGTATGTTACTGTGGTTAGGATGCGGTCAGTATGTTACTGTGGTTAGGATGCGGTCAATATGTTACTGTGGTTAGTATGTGGTCAATATGTTACTGTGGTTAGTATGTGGTCAGTATGTTACTGTGGTTAGGATGCGGTCAGTATGTTACTGTGGTCAGTATGTGGTCAATATGTTACTGTGGTTAGTATGTGGTCAGTATGTTACTGTGGTTAGGATGCGGTCAGTATGTTACTGTGGTTAGGATGCGGTCAGTATGTTACTGTGGTTAGGATGCGGTCAGTATGTTACTGTGGTTAGGATGCGGTCAGTATGTTACTGTGGTTAGGATGCGGTCAGTATGTTACTGTGGTTAGGATGCGGTCAGTATGTTACTGTGGTCAGTATGTGGTCAATATGTGACTGTGGTTAGGATGCGGTCAGTATGTTACTGTGGTCAGTATGTGGTCAATATGTGACTGTGGTTAGGATGCGGTCAGTATGTTACTGTGGTTAGGATGCGGTCAATATGTTACTGTGGTCAGTATGTGGTCAATATGTTACTGTGGTTAGGATGCGGTCAGTATGTTACTGTGGTTAGGATGCGGTCAGTATGTTACTGTGGTTAGGATGCGGTCAGTATGTTACTGTGGTTAGGATGCGGTCAGTATGTTACTGTGGTTAGGATGTGGTCAGTATGTTACTGTGGTTAGGATGCGGTCAGTATGTGACTGTGGTTAGGATGCGGTCAGTATGTGACTGTGGTTAGGATGCGGTCAATATGTGACTGTGGTTAGTATGCGGTCAGTATGTTACTGTGGTTAGGATGCGGTCAGTATGTTACTGTGGTTAGGATGCGGTCAATATGTTACTGTGGTTAGGATGCGGTCAGTATGTGACTGTGGTCAGTATGTGGTCAGTATGTTACTGTGGTTAGGATGCGGTCAGTATGTTACTGTGGTTAGTATGTGGTCAGTATGTTACTGTGGTTAGGATGCGGTCAGTATGTTACTGTGGTTAGGATGCGGTCAGTATGTTACTGTGGTTAGGATGCGGTCAGTATGTTACTGTGGTTAGGATGCGGTCAGTATGTTACTGTGGTTAGTATGTGGTCAGTATGTTACTGTGGTTAGGATGCGGTCAGTATGTTACTGTGGTTAGGATGCGGTCAGTATGTTACTGTGGTTAGGATGCGGTCAGTATGTTACTGTGGTTAGGATGCGGTCAGTATGTTACTGTGGTCAGTATGTGGTCAATATGTTACTGTGGTTAGTATGTGGTCAATATGTTACTGTGGTCAGTATGTGGTCAATATGTTACTGTGGTTAGGATGCGGTCAGTATGTTACTGTGGTTAGGATGCGGTCAGTATGTTACTGTGGTCAATATGTTACTGTGGTTAGTATGCGGTCAATATGTTACTGTGGTTAGTATGCGGTCAGTATGTTACTGTGGTTAGGATGCGGTCAGTATGTTACTGTGGTTAGGATGCGGTCAGTATGTTACTGTGGTTAGGATGCGGTCAATATGTTACTGTGGTTAGGATGCGGTCAGTATGTTAATGTGGTTAGGATGCGGTCAATATGTTACTGTGGTTAGGATGCGGTCAGTATGTTACTGTGGTTAGGATGCGGTCAATATGTTACTGTGGTTAGTATGCGGTCAGTATGTTACTGTGGTTAGGATGCGGTCAATATGTTACTGTGGTTAGTATGTGGTCAGTATGTTACTGTGGTTAGGATGCGGTCAGTATGTTACTGTGGTTAGGATGCGGTCAGTATGTTACTGTGGTTAGGATGCGGTCAGTATGTTACTGTGGTTAGGATGCGGTCAATATGTTACTGTGGTTAGTATGTGGTCAGTATGTTACTGTGGTTAGGATGCGGTCAGTATGTTACTGTGGTTAGGATGCGGTCAGTATGTTACTGTGGTTAGGATGCGGTCAGTATGTTACTGTGGTTAGGATGCGGTCAATATGTTACTGTGGTCAGTATGTTACTGTGGTTAGGATGCGGTCAGTATGTTACTGTGGTTAGGATGCGGTCAGTATGTTACTGTGGTTAGGATGCGGTCAGTATGTTACTGTGGTTAGGATGCGGTCAGTATGTTACTGTGGTTAGGATGCGGTCAGTATGTTACTGTGGTTAGGATGCGGTCAGTATGTTACTGTGGTTAGGATGCGGTCAGTATGTTACTGTGGTTAGGATGCGGTCAGTATGTTACTGTGGTTAGGATGCGGTCAATATGTTACTGTGGTTAGGATGCGGTCAATATGTTACTGTGGTTAGTATGCGGTCAATATGTTACTGTGGTTAGTATGCGGTCAATATGTTACTGTGGTTAGTATGCGGTCAATATGTTACTGTGGTTAGGATGCGGTCAGTATGTTACTGTGGTTAGGATGCGGTCAGTATGTTACTGTGGTTAGGATGCGGTCAGTATGTTACTGTGGTTAGGATGCGGTCAGTATGTTACTGTGGTTAGTATGTTACTGTGGTTAGGATGCGGTCAGTATGTTACTGTGGTTAGTATGTTACTGTGGTTAGGATGCGGTCAGTATGTTACTGTGGTTAGGATGCGGTCAGTATGTTACTGTGGTCAGTATGTTACTGTGGTCAGTATGTTACTGTGGTTAGGATGCGGTCAGTATGTTACTGTGGTTAGTATGTGGTCAGTATGTTACTGTGGTTAGGATGCGGTCAGTATGTTACTGTGGTTAGGATGCGGTCAGTATGTTACTGTGGTTAGGATGCGGTCAGTATGTTACTGTGGTTAGGATGCGGTCAGTATGTTACTGTGGTTAGGATGCGGTCAGTATGTTACTGTGGTTAGGATGCGGTCAATATGTTACTGTGGTTAGGATGCGGTCAGTATGTTACTGTGGTTAGGATGCGGTCAGTATGTTACTGTGGTCAGTATGTGGTCAGTATGTTACTGTGGTCAATATGTTACTGTGGTTAGGATGCGGTCAGTATGTTACTGTGGTCAGTATGTGGTCAATATGTTACTGTGGTTAGGATGCGGTCAATATGTTACTGTGGTTAGGATGCGGTCAGTATGTTACTGTGGTTAGGATGCGGTCAATATGTTACTGTGGTTAGGATGCGGTCAGTATGTTACTGTGGTCAGTATGTGGTCAGTATGTTACTGTGGTCAGTATGTGGTCAGTATGTTACTGTGGTCAGTATGCGGTCAGTATGTTACTGTGGTTAGGATGCAGTCAGTATGTTACTGTGGTTAGGATGCGGTCAGTATGTTACTGTGGTTAGGATGCGGTCAGTATGTTACTGTGGTCAGTATGTGGTCAGTATGTTACTGTGGTCAGTATGTGGTCAGTATGTTACTGTGGTCAGTATGCGGTCAGTATGTTACTGTGGTTAGGATGCGGTCAGTATGTTACTGTGGTTAGGATGCGGTCAGTATGTTACTGTGGTTAGGATGCGGTCAGTATGTTACTGTGGTTAGGATGCGGTCAGTATGTTACTGTGGTTAGGATGCGGTCAGTATGTTACTGTGGTTAGTATGCGGTCAATATGTTACTGTGGTTAGGATGCGGTCAATATGTTACTGTGGTCAGTATGCGGTCAGTATGTTACTGTGGTTAGGATGCGGTCAATATGTTACTGTGGTTAGTATGCGGTCAATATGTTACTGTGGTTAGGATGCGGTCAATATGTTACTGTGGTCAGTATGCGGTCAGTATGTTACTGTGGTTAGGATGCGGTCAATATGTTACTGTGGTTAGGATGCGGTCAGTATGTTACTGTGGTTAGGATGCGGTCAGTATGTTACTGTGGTTAGGATGCGGTCAGTATGTTACTGTGGTTAGGATGCGGTCAGTATGTTACTGTGGTTAGGATGCGGTCAGTATGTTACTGTGGTTAGGATGCGGTCAGTATGTTACTGTGGTTAGGATGCGGTCAATATGTTACTGTGGTTAGGATGCGGTCAGTATGTTACTGTGGTTAGGATGCGGTCAGTATGTTATTGTGGTCAGTATGTGGTCAGTATGTTACTGTGGTCAATATGTTACTGTGGTTAGGATGCGGTCAGTATGTTACTGTGGTCAGTATGTGGTCAGTATGTTACTGTGGTTAGGATGCGGTCAATATGTTACTGTGGTTAGGATGCGGTCAATATGTTACTGTGGTTAGGATGCGGTCAATATGTTACTGTGGTTAGGATGCGGTCAATATGTTACTGTGGTTAGGATGCGGTCAGTATGTTACTGTGGTTAGGATGCGGTCAGTATGTTATTGTGGTCAGTATGTGGTCAGTATGTTACTGTGGTCAATATGTTACTGTGGTTAGGATGCGGTCAATATGTTACTGTGGTTAGGATGCGGTCAATATGTTACTGTGGTTAGGATGCGGTCAGTATGTTACTGTGGTTAGGATGCGGTCAGTATGTTACTGTGGTTAGGATGCGGTCAATATGTTACTGTGGTTAGGATGCGGTCAGTATGTTACTGTGGTTAGGATGCGGTCAGTATGTTATTGTGGTCAGTATGTGGTCAGTATGTTACTGTGGTCAATATGTTACTGTGGTTAGGATGCGGTCAGTATGTTACTGTGGTCAGTATGTGGTCAGTATGTTACTGTGGTTAGGATGCGGTCAATATGTTACTGTGGTTAGGATGCGGTCAGTATGTTACTGTGGTTAGGATGCGGTCAGTATGTTACTGTGGTTAGGATGCGGTCAATATGTTACTGTGGTTAGGATGCGGTCAGTATGTTACTGTGGTTAGGATGCGGTCAGTATGTTATTGTGGTCAGTATGTGGTCAGTATGTTACTGTGGTCAATATGTTACTGTGGTTAGGATGCGGTCAGTATGTTACTGTGGTCAGTATGTGGTCAGTATGTTACTGTGGTTAGGATGCGGTCAATATGTTACTGTGGTTAGGATGCGGTCAATATGTTACTGTGGTTAGGATGCGGTCAATATGTTACTGTGGTTAGGATGCGGTCAATATGTTACTGTGGTCAGTATGTGGTCAGTATGTTACTGTGGTTAGGATGCGGTCAATATGTTACTGTGGTTAGGATGCGGTCAATATGTTACTGTGGTTAGGATGCGGTCAGTATGTTACTGTGGTTAGGATGCGGTCAGTATGTGACTGTGGTTAGGATGCGGTCAGTATGTTACTGTGGTTAGGATGCGGCCAGTATGTTACTGTGGTTAGGATGCGGCCAGTATGTTACTGTGGTCAGTATGTGGTCAGTATGTTACTGTGGTCAGTATGTGGTCAGTATGTTACTGTGGTCAGTATGCGGTCAGTATGTTACTGTGGTTAGGATGCGGTCAGTATGTTACTGTGGTTAGTATGTGGTCAATATGTTACTGTGGTTAGGATGCGGTCAGTATGTTACTGTGGTTAGGATGCGGTCAATATGTTACTGTGGTTAGGATGCGGTCAGTATGTTACTGTGGTTAGGATGCGGTCAGTATGTTACTGTGGTTAGGATGCGGTCAATATGTTACTGTGGTTAGGATGCGGTCAATATGTTACTGTGGTTAGGATGCGGTCAGTATGTTACTGTGGTTAGGATGCGGTCAATATGTTACTGTCGTTAGGATGCGGTCAATATGTTACTGTGGTTAGTATGCGGTCAGTATGTTACTGTGGTTAGGATGCGGTCAGTATGTTACTGTGGTTAGTATGCGGTCAGTATGTTACTGTGGTTAGGATGCGGTCAGTATGTTACTGTGGTTAGGATGCGGTCAGTATGTTACTGTGGTTAGTATGCGGTCAGTATGTTACTGTGGTTAGGATGCGGTCAGTATGTTACTGTGGTTAGGATGCGGTCAGTATGTTACTGTGGTTAGGATGCGGTCAATATGTTACTGTGGTCAGTATGTGGTCAGTATGTTACTGTGGTTAGGATGCGGTCAATATGTTACTGTGGTCAGTATGTGGTCAATATGTTACTGTGGTCAGTATGTGGTCAGTATGTTACTGTGGTTAGGATGCGGTCAGTATGTTACTGTGGTTAGGATGCGGTCAATATGTTACTGTGGTTAGTATGCGGTCAGTATGTTACTGTGGTTAGGATGCGGTCAATATGTTACTGTGGTTAGGATGCGGTCAATATGTTACTGTGGTTAGGATGCGGTCAGTATGTTACTGTGGTTAGGATGCGGTCAGTATGTTACTGTGGTTAGGATGCGGTCAGTATGTTACTGTGGTTAGGATGCGGTCAGTATGTTACTGTGGTTAGGATGCGGTCAGTATGTTACTGTGGTTAGGATGCGGTCAGTATGTTACTGTGGTTAGTATGTTACTGTGGTCATGGGTGGTTAGTATGCGGTCAGTATGTTACTGTGGTTAGGATGCGGTCAGTATGTTACTGTGGTTAGGATGCGGTCAATATGTTACTGTGGTTAGGATGCGGTCAATATGTTACTGTGGTTAGTATGTTACTGTGGTCATGGGTGGTTAGTATGCGGTCAGTATGTTACTGTGGTCATGGGTGGTTAGTATGCGGTCAGTATGTTACTGTGGTTAGGATGCGGTCAGTATGTTACTGTGGTCATGGGTGGTTAGTATGCGGTCAGTATGTTACTGTGGTTAGGATGCGGTCAGTATGTTACTGTGGTTAGGATGCGGTCAGTATGTTACTGTGGTTAGGATGCGGTCAATATGTTACTGTGGTTAGGATGCGGTCAATATGTTACTGTGGTTAGTATGTTACTGTGGTCATGGGTGGTTAGTATGCGGTCAGTATGTTGACGTGTGGTCGTGTTGTGTTCCAGCTGCATATCATAGAGGTGGGTCACCCGGCTACAGGGAACCAGCCATTTACCAAGAAGGCGGTTGATGTGTTCTTCCCTCCCGAGGCGCAGACAGACTTCCCCGTTGCCATGCAGGTAAGGACCCCTTAAGACCCTGCAGAGAAGGCTTAGGGTGGCTCTCACAATTCCTGAATGAAATGAATGAGTTGTGCAGTATATCAGAAGGGTCAGACTGACTCTGTTGGCTGGGAGGTTTTCTTTCTGTGTATTTAACCAATACAACTGAAGCTGTTTGTGTTCGGGTTGTGTTTTCCCTTATCTTATTCACTTATCAGCAACCTGCACACACACCTCTCGGTTCAGGCTTCTTTAACTATTAAAAACCTTAACTGCCGTTCAACAATGTTGATAGCAGTGTACAACACCAAGACAAATTCCTAAGAGAACCCATAGTTGTCTTTGGCCCATACACAGGGTGTAATAGCTGTACCCCATGATTCTGACTTCAGATTGGCACCAAGCATGGCGTGATCTACCTGATCACTAAGTATGGCTACATCCACCTGTATGATCTGGAGTCGGGAGTGTGTATCTATATGAACCGCATCAGCGCTGAGACCATCTTCGTCACTGCCCCCCACGAACCCACCTCCGGCATCATCGGGGTTAACAAGAAGGGACAGGTAAGAACTCCTCTAAATCCCATCAGATTTACCGTCTGTATGCTACAGGAACACTAGAGTTATTTTGTTTTTAGTGGATACATGTGAAAGCATATACACATAACAAGCTATTCAGAGTTAATCATCGATTGATTGATTGATTTGATTTGGGCTGTGTACCAAATTGCAGCCTATTCCTTATGTTGTGTTGTACTTTGAATAGGGCTTTGTTCAGTAGTAGACAATTAATTTGATGCATCCCCCCTCAGGTGTTGTCAGTGTGTGTGGAGGAGGAGAACATAGTTAACTATGCCACCAACGTGCTGCAGAACCCAGACCTGGGCCTGAGGATGGCCATGCGTTCTAACCTGGCCGGGGCAGATGAGTTGTTTGCCAGGAAGTTCAACACGCTGTTCGCCCAGGGCTCCTACTCTGAGGCTGCCAAGGTTGCTGCCTCCACACCAAAGGTAGGTCAGACCCCAGGGTCAGGGGAGAGGAGATGGTCTGGAGGAGGGTTGCAAAATTACAGTAAATTTCCTGAAATTCCAGCTGGAGGATTCCCAGAATAAGCAGGAAATCCAGAAACCCCCAACCAGAATTTCTGTAAGACCTAGGAATTTGGGGAAAGTTACTGGAATTTTGCAAACCTAAGAGGAGACAATTGTCTTTGAATATATCCTCCTTAGCTTTGTTATACACTTAGCTACAATAACACTATTTTGTGCTCTTCCTCTCCTATACTCCCCCTCCCTCCTCCAGGGTATCCTGCGTACAGCGGAGACCATCCGTAAGTTCCAGAGTGTGCCAGGCCAGCCGGGCCAGGCCTCTCCCCTGCTTCAGTACTTTGGCATCCTGCTGGACGAAGGCCAGCTCAACAAGTTTGAGTCTCTGGAGCTGTGCAGGCCTGTGCTACAGCAGGGACGCAAGCAGCTGCTGGAGAAGTGGCTGAAAGAGGACAAGGTAGGACTGACTGGAGATTCAGCTGTGGACTGGACAGTTTTGCCACATTGACATGGTAGTCATTTAGCAGATGCTCTTATCCAGAGAGACTTACAGTTAGTGAATTCATCTTAAGATAGCTAGGTGGGACAACCACATATCTGTCTTAGCTACTTTATTGACACAAAGTGTACTTACTATCAGCAAAGTCTGAGCTAGAAAGGGGGTGTACAATGCTCACACACACTGACTATGTAAACAGGAGTCCTTTAACAGGGTCCATAGAGACTTTCAATCTGTTCCCTTTGTATATTTACCCTGAAATTGCATTATAGCTACAGTTGATGTACTGTGTGTGTGTAGCTGGAGTGTTCTGAGGAGCTTGGTGACCTGGTTAAGGCAGTAGATCCTACTCTAGCCCTCAGCGTCTACCTCAGGGCCAACGTACCCAGCAAGGTGATCCAGTGCTTCGCTGAGACCGGACAGTTCCAGAAGATAGTGCTTTACGCCAAGAAGGTACAATTCACTTCCAGAGTGGAAGGACATCTCTTTGGATGTGTTGAAAATTGCACCCTATTCCCAGTATAGTGCCCTGGTCAAAAGTAACACACTATGAAGGGAATATGGTGCCATTTGGGATGCACAACTCTCATAGCATTTTCCTCTATGAATACAGAGTTGGCATGGGATCCTGCTTGTCTCATCAGATGACTCTGATGTGGCCTCCCTCTCTCTCCCTGGTGTAGGTGGGCTACTCTCCAGACTGGGTTTTTCTGTTGAGGAATGTGATGCGGGTCAGTCCAGACCAGGGTCTACAGTTCTCTCAGATGCTGGTTGCAGATGAGGAGCCCCTGGCCAACATCAACCAGGTAACACACAGACACACAGACACACAGACACACAGAGTCAGTCAGTGTGGGAGCCTCCCGGTTTGTTATTCCATGTGGGAGAGCAATGCCAGGAATTCTCTGAGTGAGCCTTCTTCCCTTTAATGGCATATCAACTTTCCCTTCCTCCTGTCTGAACTGGCTCTGGGTACAAGTTGCCCACAACCACAGATTTAGGTTGCCTATTCCCAACATGGTGCACTACTTTCAACCAAAGCCCTATGGGCCCTGGTCAACTTTAGTGCGCTATATAGGGAATAAGATGCCTTTTTGGAAACACACCTAGAATCATGAGTTTAGAGGTAATTTCATGCTACCTGATGATTCCCACATTCTGAATGGAATTCTTTCAAATTTAATATTATACTGTCTTCCTGTTGGTTTCTTATAAGCTGCTCCTTTGAGAGCAAATTCCCCTCTAACACTTAGCTCTTAGATACTAAAGTATAGCAGATTGGAGAGGTTCAAAATGTATACCGTAGCATATCAGAAAGTGGCGCAATTACCATATTACTTATCATACCTTAACGATTGTTTTGGCATTTACTCAGTGTCTATGGCACTAGAGGTTGAATTAGGGTTGAACATCGAGAGCAATCTGGTCCAGTAGTGACACTTGATTACCTCTTTCTCTCCTGTGATTGGTTGCTGATGTCCCCTCTCTCTCCTGATTGGTGTAGATCGTGGATGTGTTCATGGAGGGCAGTCTGATCCAGCAGTGCACCTCATTCCTATTGGACGCTCTGAAGAACAACCAGCCAGCCGAGGGACACCTACAGACACGCCTACTGGAAATGAACCTCCTCCATGCTCCCCAGGTAAACACACACACCTTTCATTATGTCAGTTGTATTTCTATTGGTCCGTTGTGTTATAACTTGTGCGTGTATCCAGGTGGCCGATGCAATCCTGGGAAACCAGATGTTTACTCACTATGACCGAGCCCACATCGCCCAGCTGTGTGAGAAGGCTGGGCTGCTGCAGAGGGCTCTAGAACACTACACTGACCTGTTCGACATCAAAAGGACTCTCGTACACACACACCTGCTCAACCCTGAGGTACGTACCTGTAGGTGTGTTTAAATGTATCCTCTGTGTGGGGTGTGTTGTAGTAACCCTATCCTCTCTCCCTGCAGTGGCTGGTGAACTACTTTGGCGCCCTGTCAGTAGAGGACTCTATAGAGTGTCTTCGGGCCATGTTATCAGCCAACATCCGACAGAACCTTCAGCTGTGTGTCCAGGTGGCATCTAAATACCACGAACAGCTGGGAACAAATGCCCTGGTGGATCTCTTCGAGTCCTTCAAGAGCTTTGAGGGTATGTCTGGATCTGGCCTATTATGTTTTAAAACGTGTCAGCTTGTGGCCTGTGTGTAAACAATGTAATATTATTATCTACAATGTATGTTCTTAACTCTGGGCAAAATGGGCCAGGGAGGCTCACAGGGATATTGGTATCCACAGCACTCCACCAATTTATAAATTGTTAAACTCAATACTATTCCCCATTTTATATTTATTTTGTAATTTAAGCTTGCGAACTGTAAAGTGTTATCTGCCTCATGGCAAAATGTGTAGAATTGCAGGAGATTAGCTTAAACTGCAACATTTTCTCTCCGATGCCAAGAGGCGGGCCTTTTAAAATTTATATTTTCCCGTGCCTGAGACTTGGTTCATCAGCCATGTACTGTAGAAGCCAAAGTAAAACTCCTTGTAGGTTATTTTTTATTGTACTTGAGTCTGATTATGAAGGGGTCCCTGATGAATTTGCTAACACAAAAGGGGTGTACCATGGGTTTACATCTCCTACCTTTGCTGTCCTCTCTTTATGGTCCTATCGCCCAAAAAATACATATTAACCCCCCCCCCCCCCTTTTTTTTGTTGTTATGTGTCGGTTTACCTGGGCGGCATTCACTAGGAAACGTATCCAATGTGAAACGGTGTTTTTCCTCTCCCAGGTGTGTTCTACTTCCTGGGTTCCATAGTGAACTTCAGCCAGGACCCTGACGTCCATTTTAAATACATCCAGGCGGCCTGTAAGACCGGACAGATCAAGGAGGTGGAACGCATCTGTAGAGAGAGCAACTGTTACGACCCGGACAGGGTCAAGAACTTCCTCAAGGTACCAGGACGACCCTAGCAGGGTTGGTTGGGGGAACGTTTAGCGCAGTCGTTAGTCTAGCAGACTACAATCTCTCTTTTTTTTTCCCATCAGGAGGCTAAACTGACAGACCAGCTGCCTCTGATCATAGTGTGTGACCGCTTTGACTTTGTCCATGACCTGGTTCTCTACCTCTACCGCAACACTCTGCAGAAGTACATTGAGATCTATGTTCAGAAGGTAAGAGTCATCAGTCTGGCAGTAGGCCCAGTGAGGAACACAGCACTGCAGGGAAGGAAGATGAAACATGTCAAGATACCTTAGTGTTGGTTTTACCAATCGCATTAGTTATCCTAGAAATATTTTCTGCTGTCATTGCCTCGCATTGATGTGTGTTTGTAGGTGAACCCTAGCCGGCTGCCGGTGGTGATAGGAGGTCTGTTGGATGTAGACTGTGCTGAAGATGTCATTAAGAACCTGATCATGGTGGTGAGAGGACAGTTCTCCACAGACGAGCTGGTGGCAGAGGTGGAGAAGAGGAACAGGTACAGGACACACCACTTACACACATGGTCTCCAACACTGTCTGCTCCTGTACTTCCTCAACATTTAGTCTTTCAGGCCTCTTTTCCCCCCCTGTGAGGCAGTGCTTCGAAGTCCAAGTATTGTGTGTGACTTAGGTTTTCAAAAGGGGTTCTCAGAAGTACATTTTCGTGTGTCCCCCAGACTGAAGCTGTTGTTGCCGTGGCTGGAGTCTCGTATCCACGAAGGCTGTGAGGAGCCAGGTACCCACAATGCCTTGGCTAAGATCTACATAGACAGTAACAACAACCCGGAGCGCTTCCTGAAGGAGAACACCTTCTACGACAGCACTGTAGTGGGGAAGTATTGTGAGAAGAGAGACCCCCACCTCGCCTGTGTCGCCTACGAGAGGGGCCAGTGTGACCTGGACCTTATCAAGGTCTGAGCACGCACACGCGCTCGTACACCCACCCACACACACAACTATGATGCATTGATTGATGTGGTTTCATTGTGCTCTGTTGTAGGTGTGCAATGAGAACTCCCTGTTCAAGAGTGAGGCTCGCTACCTGGTCAGACGGAAAGACCCAGAACTATGGGCCAATGTTCTAGAGGAGTACAACCCTTATAGACGCCAACTCATAGACCAGGTCAGTAGAATACCCTCTGATAACCCTGTGTTGGTATACTGTGTTTTACCTACTTCCTTGTGTTCTGACCTGTGGATCCCTGTGTTGTTCCTTGTGTTTGCCAGGTGGTGCAGACAGCTCTGTCAGAGACCCAGGACCCAGAGGAGGTGTCGGTGACGGTCAAGGCCTTCATGACAGCTGACCTGCCCAATGAGCTCATCGAACTACTGGAGAAGATTGTACTGGACAACTCAGTCTTCAGCGAGCACCGGTCAGTCACCACACGTTTTCTCTCTCTCTCACACTCATACACACACTACTTGGCACCACAGTTAAGCTTTGAGGTTGAAAAGACAAAAATATTTCAGAAGTTCTACTAATACCTGTAGTTGATGTCTTATCTAGCGTCTTTATCTCCTGTTTCTCCCCCAGAAACCTCCAGAACCTGTTGATCCTGACGGCCATCAAGGCAGACCGGACGCGTGTGATGGAGTACATCAACCGCCTAGACAACTACGACGCTCCAGACATCGCTAACATCGCCATCAGCAATGAGCTCTTCGAGGAGGCCTTCGCCATCTTCAAAAAGTTTGACGTCAATACCTCAGCCATTCAGGTAAACAAGAGTCTGAAGATGATCCAAATATTTAACTAATCATTGTATCTGCTTTATTTCAATGCACCAATAATGCTTTGCTTTACTTTGTGCTCCTTACAAATATTTTATCATGGTACCCTCTATTTAATACCAATAATACTTTTCTTTGTGCCATTTACTCATTCACACAGCGTAACCATACCGTCCACCTGTGTCTCTAGGTTCTGATCGAGCATATCAGTAACCTGGACAGAGCCTATGAGTTTGCAGAGCGTTGTAATGAGGCTGCTGTATGGAGTCAGCTGGCCAGAGCCCAGCTCCAGAGAGACCTGGTTAAAGAGGCCATCGACTCCTACATCAAAGCTGACGACCCGTCAGCCTACATGGAGGTGGTCAGCGCGGCCAGCAAGAACGGTAAGACAACACATCACCATAACTAAGCTACACTCACCACCGAGTTCCAAACTGCCTCTGGAAGCAACGTCAGCACAAGAACTGTTCGTCAGGAGCTTCATGAAATGGGTTTCCGTGGCCGAGCAGCTGCACACAAGCCTTAGATCACCATGTGGAATGCCAAGCGTCGCCATTGGACTCTGGAGCAGTGGAAACATGTTCTATGGAGTGACGAATCCGCTTCACCATCTGCAGTCGGAAGAATCTGGATTTGAAGGATGCTAGGAGAACGCTACCTGCCTGAATTCATATTGCCAACTGCAAAGTTTGGTGGAAGAGGAATAATATTTTGGGGCTGGTTTTCGTGGTTCGGGCTAGGGAAATCTTAACGCTGAAGCATACAATAAAATTCTAGATGATTCTGTACTTCAAACTTTGTGGCAACAGTTTGGGGAAGCCCTTTCCTGTTTCAGCATGACAATGCCCCTGTGCACAAAGCGAGGTCCATACAGAAATGGTTTGTCGAGATCGGTGTGGCAGAACTTGACTGGCCTGCACAGAGCCCTGACCTCAACCCCATCGAAGACATTTGGGATGAATTTGAATGCTCACTGTGAGCCAGGCCTAATCGCCCAACATCAGTGTCTGACCTCACTAATGCTCTTGTGGCTGAATGAAAGCAAGTCCCCGCAGCAATGTTTCAACATCTAGTGGAAAGCCTTCCCAGAAGAGTGGAGGCTGTTATAGCAGCAAAGTTGGGACCAACTCCATGATTTTGGAATGAGATGTTCGACAAGCAGGTGTCCACATACTTTTGGTCATGTAGTGTATGATGTTTGTGTGTATGTGATGTGCATTGTAGATAACTGGGAGGATCTGGTGAAGTTCCTTCAGATGGCTCGTAAGAAGGCCCGGGAGTCGTACGTAGAGACAGAACTCATCTTTGCTCTGGCTAAAACTGGCAGACTGGCCGAACTAGATGAGTTTGTTAGCGGCCCTAACAATGCCCATGTACAGCAGGTAAAGGTGTCAAATACGTACAAAATGCATATACAGTGCCTGAAAGTATTCAGACCCCTTGATTTTTTTCCACATTTCTTTACATTATAGCCTTATTTTAAAATAGATTAAATAGTTTATTTTTCTCATCAATCTACACATAATACCCGAAAATGACAAACCAAAAAAATGTTTTTTTAGAAATGTTTGCAAACTATTTTATTTTTTAATGTATCAAATTTATATAAGTATTCAGACCCTTTATTCAATACTTTGTTGAAGCACCTTTGGCAGCGATTACAGCATCGAGTCTTGGGTATGACGCTACAAGCTTGGCATACCTGTATTTGGGGAGTTTCTCCTATTCTTCTCTGCATATCCTCTCAAGCGTTGCTGCACAGTTATTTTCAGGTCGCTCCAGTGACGTTTGTTCGGGTTCAAGTCCGGGCTGTAGCTGGGCCACTGAAGGACATTCAGAGACTTGTCCCGAAGCCACTGTCTTGGCTGTGTGCTTAGGGTCGTTGTCCTGTTGGAAGGTGAACCTTCGCCCCAGTCTGAGAACCTGCTCCAGGTCGCTCAGGACTTCATCAATGATCTCTCTGTACTTGGTTCCGTTCATCTTTGCTTCGATCCTGACTAGTCTCCCAGTCCCTGCAGCTGAACCCCCCCCCCCCTCCACGCTGCCCCCACCATGCTTCACCGTAGGGATGGTGCCATGTTTCCTCCAGACGTGATGCTTGGCATTCAGGCCAAAGAGTTCAATCTTGGTTTCATCAGACCAGAGAATATTGTTTCTCATTCTCTGAGAGTCCTTTAGGTTCCTTTTGGCCAACTCCAAGCGGGATGTCATGTGCCCTTTACTGATGAGTGGCTTCCGTCTGGCCACTCTACCATAAAGGCCTGATTGGTGGAGTGCTGCAGAGATGGTTGTCCTTTTGAAAGGTTCTCCCATCTCCACAGAAGAACTCTGGAGCACTGTCAGAGTGACCATCGGGTTCTTGTTCACCTCCCTGACCAAGGCCCTTCTCCCCCGATTGCTCAGTTTAGATGGGCTGCCAGCTCTAGGAAGAGTCTTGGTGGTTCCAAACTTCTTCCATTAAACAGTGATGGAGACCACTATGTTCCTGGGGACCTTCAATGCTGCAGAAATGTTTTGGTACCCTTCCCCAGATCTGTGCGTTGACACAATCCTGTCTCGGAGCTCTACGGACAATTCCTTCGACCACATGGCTTGGTTTTTGCTCTGACATGCACTCTCAACTGTGTGACCTTTTATATAGACAGGTGTCTGCCTTTCCAAATCATGTCCAATCAATTGAATTTACCACAAGTAGACTCCAAATAAGAATTAAGTTGTAGAAACGTCTCAAGGATAATCAATGGAAACAGGATGCACCTGAGCTCAATTTAGTCTCATAGCAAAGGGTCTGAATACTTATGTAAATAAAGTATTTCTGTTTTTTTGGGGATAAATTTGCAAAAATGTCTAAACCTGTTTTTGTTTTGTCATTATGGGGTATTGTGTTTGTGTATATTGTTATTTAAAACAATGTTATTTCATCAATTTTTAGAATAAGGCTGTCAAGTAACAAAATGTGGAAAAGTCAAGGGTACTGAATACTTTCCGAAGTAACTGTATATTAACATGCAACATTTTGTCACTGATACTCTTCGTCTCAACTCCTCTTTCTCCCTTTTCACTCATTCCTCCCTTTCTCTCTCTTCCTGTTCTTCTCCTCATCCAGGTGGGAGATAGGTGTTTTGAGGAGGGCATGTATGATGCTGCCAAGCTGCTGTATAATAATGTGTCCAACTTTGCCCGCCTGGCGTCCACGCTGGTACACCTAGGAGAGTACCAGGCTGCTGTGGACAGCGCCAGGAAAGCCAACAGCACACGCACCTGGAAGGAGGTACATCTTAACATTTCTACACACATTCTGCTCTATGTGGAAGAGATGGAAGCTCCATTTGTTGGGCTGTGTATCATGACTTCTCTTTCTCTCCCCCCAGGTGTGTTTTGCGTGTGTGGCTGGGGAGGAGTTTCGGTTGGCTCAGATCTGTGGTCTTCACATCGTCATCCACGCTGATGAACTGGAGGAGCTCATCAGTGACTATCAGGTAATTACCCTTTATCATTCACCTGATGAGGCCCTCCATAGTTTATTGTCAGGTGTTTACTGTTTTCAGATATTTCAGGTGTCTGTACAGTATCTATGTTTTGTGGTTAACTCACGTTTGTGTCTCTGTATCAGGACCGGGGCTACTATGAGGAGCTGATAGCCCTGTTGGAGGCAGCATTAGGTTTGGAGCGTGCTCACATGGGCATGTTCACAGAGCTGGCCATCCTCTACTCCAAATTCAAACCCCAGAAGATGAGAGAACATCTGGAACTCTTCTGGTCCCGTGTCAACATCCCTAAGGTGTGATGCATCTGTATGTGTGGCTCTGAAAATATTTATTGGAAGTAAATATTTCTCTCTCCCATATCGGTCATGTCTGTTACCTCACTTCCTGCGGTTTTCCAATCAGGTGCTGCGAGCGGCGGAGCAGTCCCACCTGTGGGCGGAGCTAGTGTTTCTGTATGATAAATACGAGGAGTATGACAATGCTGTCCTCACGATGATGTCACACCCTACTGACGCATGGAAGGAGGTGCAGTTCAAGGACATCATTGCCAAGGTAACATGCCCTCTCTCACAAAACAGTTGAGAACCTCACTGAAGGGCTAAAAGTATACTAACCACAACTGTAGCCAATCGCTCTCATTTTCTAGTTCTTTCACCTCTTTTCACAAGGAACTTCATTGTGTTGTATGACTCTTTCTAGGTGGCCAATGTGGAGCTGTACTACAAATCCCTTTCCTTTTACCTGGATTACAAACCTCTGCTGACAAACGACCTTCTGACCGTACTGTCACCACGGTTAGACCACAGCCGAGCGGTCACATACTTCACCAAGGTAATCAATCAAAAAAACAGTCATTTAAACCAGGAATTTAATGAATGTAAATAAAAAATAAACTGAATCGCACAATAGAACACTTTATATTTAGCAGCAACATAAGACCAAATAATGTGACATCTGCCTCCAGATGAACCAGTTGAAGTTGGTAAAGCCTTACCTGCGGTCAGTCCAGAGTCACAACAACAAGGGAGTCAACGAGGCCCTCAATAACCTGCTGACAGAGGAGGAGGACTACCAGGTGAGGGAGTTGTGTGTGTTTTTGTCCATAGACTCTGAGCCTGACTGTTCTGTCAGTGTTGTCCATAGACTCTGAGCCTGATTTTGTCTGCCTGTGTTGTCTATAGGGTCTGAGGGCATCGATCGATGTGTATGGTAACTTTGACACCATTGTTCTGGCCCAGAGACTGGAGAAGCATGAGCTGATTGAGTTCAGACGCATCGCAGCATACCTCTACAAAGGCAACAACCGCTGGAGACAGAGCGTGGAACTCTGCAAGAAAGACAAATTATACAAGGTAAACATTTTAGATACTAGTTTTTCCTGCCAAACCAGCGTCTGGATGCAGACACACTGCTGTGCACAGGGTTTTCATCTTTTTGCACTAAACATTTTTGTTGGACCCTTTCACATTTCACTCTACTCTGACTATAGCCTGATGTGGACACTGTTTCGCTTTGTAGGAGGGAAATTCTAGTGAATATTTTTGGCCAACTGCAACCTGTTGAAATAAGTGTCTTCAGTTTTCTCCTCAGTAGCTTTTCAGCTTTGCAATGGTATGTAACCACTGGTGCAACATCGATGAGAATCAAAATGTTCCTGAGTGGCGCAGCGGTCTAAGGTACTGCATCGCAGTTCTAGAGGCATCACTACAGACTGGTTCGATTTCACAACCGGCTGTGATTCGGCGTCGCACAATTGGCCCAGCATCGTCCGTGTTAGGGTTTGGCCGGGGTAGACCGTCATTGTAAATAAGAATTTGTTCTTAACTGACTTGCCAAGTTAAATAAAGTTTAAAATAAAAATATGCATACCTTCCCCTGTCAGCCTGTCTGTAGTTTCATATCAATCAATCTTTTAATCGATCCCAAATCAATCCACCAATCAATCAGTCAATAAAGCCCCCTCTTCTTGTGTGTGTTCGTCAGGATGCAATGCTGTATGCTGCCGAGTCTAAGGATGCGGAATTGGCTGAGACCCTGCTGCAGTGGTTCCTGGAGGAGGGCAGGAAGGAGTGTTTCGCTGCCTGTCTGTTTGCCTCCTATGACCTGCTGCACCCTGATGTGGTGCTGGAGCTGGCCTGGAGACACAGCATCGTGGACTTTGCCATGCCATACTTCATCCAGGTCATGAGGGAGTATCTCACCAAGGTCAGTCCTGCTGCAAACACAGCAAGCACAGGCTGTGTCCCAAATGGCACCCTGTTTCCTATATACTGCACTGCTTTTGAACAGAGCCCTAATCAAATTAGTGCACTGTATAGAGAATAAGGTGCAATTTGGGACGCATAGCACATTTGTTTTCAGTGGGTGAAAATGTTGTAAAATATATAAATAATCAATCTCTTCCTGCTAACTTGACTGTTTTATTTTTCCATAATTATTGGTTTATCTTCCTGTAACAGACAGACAGTTGTCCTGTAGGTATTGAAAAGCAGACAGGGTTTCGAAATGAAGCAATACAAATGAAGAGGAAAGTAGTGGAACGTTTACTTAAAGATGTGATAATGCTGCTAGGGAACGCTTTCACTCAGTTTCTTTTCAAAGGCTAAAAGATTCTGTACAATTATACAACTTGATTATTTTGTATTTCTTCACTAAGTTTAAAAACATGAGCCACTACTTAAGTGGGGAACCCTAGCATTAAAGTAATCTCTCATGACATCACTTCCTTTGACCCCAAGCCATATGAGGTCATAGAACTTTTGGTTCTCTTCCAGGTTGATGAGGTTGCGGAGAAGGTGACGGTCTCTGGCTCTTTATTTATTTATTTCCTTTTTGTTCTGTCTGTTTTCTGTTGTAACATAGACCCTGGGTTTTTGATGTAGGAACCTACCATGGGCATGTACTGTAGACTGAGAATAATGGAGGGAGTGCTGGTCAGCCCTGGTCCTCGAGAACCCTGCACCCCCTGTGAAGTTATGTTCCAGCCCAGCACCAACACACCTGATTCAGCAAATTGTGTTTCTAGATTGAAGACTGAATGAGGCGTGTAAGTGCAGGGCTGAAACAAAAACCTCTAGGCATCAATCACATAGAAACCATATGTTTGATTCCACTCCAGTCATTACCACGAGCCCGTCCTCCCCAATTAAGGTGCCACCAACCTCCTGTGCTCTAGGACCAGGGTTGGCCACCCCGGAGTCTCTCCTCTAACTGCTAATCCCTGACTGCTTGCTCCTAGTTAACAGTAACACATGGTAGAACAGTGTGGTATAACAGTGTGATAGAACAGTAACACATGATGGAAGTCACTATTATTCGAGTCACAAGTAAAACGGGTCAAGACTCGAGTCAATTCAAAGTTGAGTCACAGGTTGTCAAGTAAAATACATTATTTTTATATATATATATATATATATATATATATATATATATATATATATATATATATATATATATATACACACACAACACATTTTGACTAGTCAATGTAAGTGTAAAATAGGGACATGTATCAGTCGTGAGGGCATGACATCAGCAGAAGGCAAGGCAGGTTGACGTGCTCAGTGTAGATTTATTTACAGGCCTTGGTAATCCAATGGTGAAAGTGCCATATCCTACAAAAGGTATATATAGATTTACCAAATATACATAAGCAATAGCCCAAAAGAAATATCCTCTGTATCAGGCTTAACCTGTCCCATCTGAACAGACACAGGTAGAGGGCAAGACTGTACAGACTCGCCTTGAGAAACCAAAGCTCAAACAGGTAGGTCTACATAAATAATAAAAGCACTTGGCCTAGGACAATACAATTTCCCAATTGGCAATTACAACCAATAAACTGGTTCTGCAATTTCCACATCCATTGGTACATTCCTCTTAATCAGACGTAATGATTATTAATGGTATTTCAACACCACAATTTTCTCTTATTCAATGTTCTGACTCCAAAGCGTGGAGCACAGGGCTATTTCTATGGGCACTGAGGTGTGCCCGCTCCTGTTACGCACAACCAGAATGACCGAGACTAATGGTGCTTTCAAGACTACTGGGAACTCTGAAAAGTACAGGGTCAAATCATGACGTGAGTGATATCACGTTGGAAAGTCGGAGCTCTAGATAGAGTCCCGAGTTCCCAAGTTGGATGACCGTTGAGTCGGACCTCGCTTTTTTTCAAGTTCCCAGTTGTCTTGAATGTACCGAAGTCGGAGATTTCCTGAGTTTCCAGTTGTTTTGAACGCGGCAGTAGGACACAGACACACGCAACTCTGGGAAATTTGAACAAAGGAAACCATACATTAAATAAAAGAGAACTTGTACCTCATGAATCTTGTGAACGTTCGTGTGCACAATAAACATCACGCCACTCGGAGGGTAAGAAATGGTTGGCTAAATGAAAGGCCTATCAAACATGAAATAGAAATGTCTACGTGTTGCAATAAACTGTACAGGGATGGAATGATGAAACGCTAGCAATTATTGTGGTATTAGATGTAATATAGATTGACCACATAGGACCAATGCATTTAAATGTGTGAAAGAAAAAGCAAACATTTTCAACAAGAGAAAAAGCACTTCACTTACGGGAGTTTGGAGAGTGCAAGTGAAGAACGCGACTATGGTGTGTCTTCGCCACAGTAATAATTCATTTTAAAAACAAATTCCAAATGCAAGCTTCATAAGTAAATGATCAATTTCAAGCAATTGTTACATACCAAAAGACCAGTAGGCCAATGCTAGTAATTGTTGCCCCATTGCTGGTGAGCTTGCAAAGTAAACAGTTAATATTCTTGATCACCAAACAATTTTTGAAGATACATATTTATTTTCTTTTAATATGGCAATCCTCTCTCCCCACAATCCTTTCTCCCCACAATTTGACATTTGTACAGCAAATCAGCAAGCTGTTCACTAGCTCCAATCAGTGTACATTTCACTAGCCAATCTTTTGCAGTTTTTTTTGCAAGTGCGTAGCTGCAGCTACTGCCTCTGGCTGTGTGTAGAATAATCCACATAGACTCTTCCACTAAATGAGTGAGAGACAAAATCTGGCCAGATGAGACTGACTAGAACTAAAGTCGAGTCTTGAGTCAAGTTATTTATATTTTCTGTCAAGTCTCGAGTCATCAAATTTGTGACTCCAGTCCATAACTCTGGAAGGTGCTGTGCTGTAATCCTCCACATCAGTAGTCAGCTAGCCTGAGTGTCAATCTGTTTGTTCTATCATGCCAACTCCTTGTCATGTATTGGCCTGACAATGACAGCAATGGAGTTGGCAATAGTACTAACAGATCTGGGACCAGGCTAGTCAGCAGCTCCAGGGCTGCAGGGTCTGCTGGTTTCCAATGTACTCGCCTGGTTAGATGGGCAGCAGATGAAGTGTCACAGACACAGTGACGCTTCCTGGATGACTGGAGTCGCAGATCCCTACTGCACATCTGTAGGACTATTCTCATATAGCTTTAACAGCTATGTACAGTAACAGTGTAGTGCACAGTACCACATGGTGAGAAGCATCCGCTAGGTATACAGACAACCAAATGCACCATATTCCCTACTAGCTTTCTACACTAATGATTTGAATCAGTTTGTTTGTGGCAGTTTGTTGTAGTTATTCCATTAATTGTTCAGTTGGTTTTAGTTAATTGGCTGTTCAGACCAGGCACATCTTCATCACTTGGAGCTATTACTCGTAAGAGATTCCAAATGGCCTTTGCTGTTTGGATTAACTTCAAAATTATTTAATTGCATGAATTTATTATTAATACTACTTTTATTTGTATAGCGCTTTTCAATGGAGGCAACAGTCCTTCCCATCATAAAATAATACAATAAAAGTACCAACAAAGAAACAAAGACCGGAGGAAGGACAATGAAACAAGATAGCTAATAAATCATACGTGACAAGTATCTTTATGAAAGGGTCTTCAGTGGGGATTTAGAAAGAGGCACAATCTGCAAATCTGATCTCTGGCAGACCATTCCAAAGTCTAAGGGCCCTAATGGCAAATGCCCAGTTTTTTTTATGTTCAACCTAGACTTTGGAATGGTCAACGTTGCCCTGCCAGAGGATCTCAGGCTGTGTCCTGGCTCGTAGGGAGATGAATGATCTGAGATATAGGATTGGGCTAAACCACTCCTAGCCTTAAACGTGATTAATACAATTTGAAAATCGATTCTAAAAGTGACTGGTAGCCACTATAGAAAAGCTAAAACAGGTGTGATATGGTTACATTTCCTGGTGCCTGTTAAAAGCTGAGCTGCAGCATTTGAACTAACTGTAGATGGAGTGATTTTTAAGACGTATACAAAGAGTATTACATGACGTAAATTAAACATTTCTGTTTGACTTGAATACATCAAACCTTGCTTGATTTATGTTATATTAGCCTTTATTTGACCATGTGCTTCTCACACTTCTAAAGCATTGCCTGGGAAGATCGCAGCACATTTTACTTTAACATAATGACCACAAACTAGCCTTGGATAAGATAGCAGTTAAGTGTACCACTTACAGTTAAAAAAAAGATGCATGCTCTTAACCAAGCAAAATATCTTTGATAAACAGCTCTAGATGCGTTGATGACATCTAGCATTTTGCTAGGCAAGGAGGAGTGTCCTGTAGTAGAAGCATGCTAAGTTATGAATTAGGTTTGTCTGTTTTGCTCCTGGACTGAGATGTGTTTTCTAAGATTGGATTAAAGTGGACTGTCAGTATCTTGGCATGGACTGAGCTTCTCCTCAACAGGAGACGCAATGAAATGCTAATAAGAAGTACATTTACACCAGCCCTGCTGTAAACAGTGCTTTTAGAGTAGTTTTAAAGACACTTCCTCACCTGTAAAGAAAGCTGTCGTGAAGTTTCTCACCAATTCCGCATGACATCTTCTCTAAGGCATCCAAACTGTAGAGATTGATACTAGTCTATAAGGTGTAGTGTATAATATTGTGTGTAGTGTTGTCTTCATGACAAAAAGTTAACACCAATAAATTGTCCTAATTTCTGTCTGCAGAACATTAAGATTTTGTCGTTTTTTTTTTTGATGAAAAATTTTTTGTCTAGTGAGCCCACCCATTAGGCGACCGACTCTCTCTGACCCCTGTCTTGCCCTCTGTTCTCAGGTGGAGAAACTGGAGGTGTCAGAAAGCCAAAGGAAGACTGAGGAAAAAGTCACAGAACCCACCCCCATAGTGTTTGGTAGGTTCAGTAGGGCAGTCTATGATGCTTTTAAAATCCCAAACTGGCTCCAGTCCTTCTGCTCCGGTTCCTTCTAGCTTGTTAAAGGAATCCTCTGTGGTGGGGAATGAGTCAGGGAATCTGAATGTGCCGCTAGAAAGCAGGCTGTGTTACTGATGAAATGTAGACAACCCTGTATGTGTGTGTATGTATAACTGTGTGTGTGTGTGTGTGTGTGCATGTATAACTGTGTGTGTGTATGTATAACTGTGTGTGTGTGTGTGTGTGTGTGTGTGTATGTATAACTGTGTGTGTATGTATAACTGTGTGTGTGTGTGTGTGTATGTATAACTGTGTGTGTGTATGTATAACTGTGTGTGTGTATGTATAACTGTGTGTGTGTGTGTGTGTGTGTATGTATAACTGTGTGTGTGTGTGTGTGTGTGTATGTATAACTGTGTGTGTGTGTGTGTGTATGTATAACTGTGTGTGTGTGTATGTATAACTGTGTGTATGTATAACTGTGTGTGTGTGTGTGTATGTATAACTGTGTATGTATAACTGTCTGTGTGTGTGTGTATGTATAACTGTGTGTGTGTGTGTGTGTGTATGTATAACTGTGTGTGTGTGTATGTATAACTGTGTGTGTGTGTGTGTATGTATAACTGTGTATGTATAACTGTGTGTGTGTGTGTGTATGTATAACTGTGTGTGTGTGTGTGTATGTATAACTGTGTGTGTGTGTGTATGTATAACTGTGTGTGTGTGTGTGTGTGTGTATAACTGTGTGTGTGTATAACTGTGTGTGTGTGTGTATGTATAACTGTGTGTGTGTGTGTGTATGTATAACTGTGTGTGTGTATGTATAACTGTGTGTGTGTGTATGTATAACTGTGTGTGTGTGTGTGTATGTATAACTGTGTGTGTGTATAACTGTGTGTGTGTGTGTGTATGTATAACTGTGTGTGTGTGTGTGTGTGTGTATAACTGTGTGTGTGTATAACTGTGTGTGTGTGTGTATAACTGTGTGTGTGTGTGTATGTATAACTGTGTGTGTGTGTGTGTATGTATAACTGTGTGTGTGTATGTATAACTGTGTGTGTGTGTATGTATAACTGTGTGTGTGTGTGTGTATGTATAACTGTGTGTGTGTATAACTGTGTGTGTGTGTGTGTATGTATAACTGTGTGTGTGTGTGTGTGTGTATAACTGTGTGTGTGTGTGTGTATGTATAACTGTGTGTGTGTGTGTATGTATAACTGTGTGTGTGTGTGTGTATGTATAACTGTGTGTGTGTGTATGTATAACTGTGTGTGTGTGTGTGTATAACTGTGTGTGTGTATAACTGTGTGTGTGTGTGTATGTATAACTGTGTGTGTGTATGTATAACTGTGTGTGTGTGTATGTATAACTGTGTGTGTGTGTGTATGTATAACTGTGTGTGTGTGTGTGTGTGTATAACTGTGTGTGTGTGTGTGTATAACTGTGTGTGTGTGTGTATAACTGTGTGTGTGTGTGTATGTATAACTGTGTGTGTGTGTGTGTATGTATAACTGTGTGTGTGTGTGTATGTATAACTGTGTGTGTGTGTGTATGTATAACTGTGTGTGTGTGTATGTATAACTGTGTGTGTGTGTATGTATAACTGTGTGTGTGTGTGTATAACTGTGTGTGTGTGTGTATGTATAACTGTGTGTGTGTGTATGTATAACTGTGTGTGTGTGTGTGTGTATGTATAACTGTGTGTGTGTGTGTGTGTATGTATAACTGTGTGTGTATGTATAACTGTGTGTGTGTGTGTATAACTGTGTGTGTGTGTATAACTGTGTGTGTGTGTGTGTATAACTGTGTGTGTGTGTGTATAACTGTGTGTGTATAACTGTGTGTGTGTGTGTATAACTGTGTGTGTGTGTGTGTATAACTGTGTGTGTGTGTGTGTATAACTGTGTGTGTGTGTGTGTATAACTGTGTGTGTGTGTGTGTATAACTGTGTGTGTGTGTGTGTGTATAACTGTGTGTGTGTGTATAACTGTGTGTGTGTGTATAACTGTGTGTGTGTGTGTGTATAACTGTGTGTGTGTGTGTGTGTATAACTGTGTGTGTGTGTGTATAACTGTGTGTGTGTGTGTATAACTGTGTGTGTGTGTGTATAACTGTGTGTGTGTGTGTATAACTGTGTGTGTGTGTGTATAACTGTGTGTGTGTGTGTATAACTGTGTGTGTGTGTGTGTATAACTGTGTGTGTGTGTGTGTATAACTGTGTGTGTGTGTGTGTATAACTGTGTGTGTGTGTGTATAACTGTGTGTGTGTGTGTGTATAACTGTGTGTGTGTGTGTATAACTGTGTGTGTGTGTGTGTATAACTGTGTGTGTGTATGTATAACTGTGTGTGTGTATGTATAACCGTGTGTGTGTATGTATAACTGTGTGTGTGTATGTATAACTGTGTGTGTGTGTATGTATAACTGTGTGTGTGTGTATGTATAACTGTGTGTGTGTATGTATAACTGTGTGTGTGTATGTATAACTGTGTGTGTGTATGTATAACTGTGTGTGTGTGTGTGTATGTATAACTGTGTGTGTGTGTGTGTATGTATAACTGTGTGTGTGTGTGTGTATGTATAACTGTGTGTGTGTGTGTGTATGTATAACTGTGTGTGTGTGTATGTATAACTGTGTGTGTGTGTGTGTATGTATAACTGTGTGTGTGTGTGTGTATGTATAACTGTGTGTGTGTGTGTATGTATAACTGTGTGTGTGTGTGTATGTATAACTGTGTGTGTGTGTGTATGTATAACTGTGTGTGTGTGTGTATGTATAACTGTGTGTGTGTGTGTATGTATAACTGTGTGTGTGTGTGTATGTATAACTGTGTGTGTGTATAACTGTGTGTGTGTATAACTGTGTGTGTGTATAACTGTGTGTGTGTGTGTATAACTGTGTGTGTGTATAACTGTGTGTGTGTATAACTGTGTGTGTGTGTGTATAACTGTGTGTGTGTATGTATAACTGTGTGTGTGTATGTATAACTGTGTGTGTGTGTATGTATAACTGTGTGTGTGTGTGTATGTATAACTGTGTGTGTGTATGTATAACTGTGTGTGTATGTATAACTGTGTGTGTGTGTATGTATAACTGTGTGTGTGTGTGTATGTATAACTGTGTGTGTGTGTGTGTGTGTATATCTGTGTGTGTGTGTGTGTGTGTGTATAACTGTGTGTGTGTGTGTGTATATCTGTGTGTGTGTGTGTATAACTGTGTGTGTGTGTGTGTATAACTGTGTGTGTGTGTGTGTATAACTGTGTGTGTGTGTGTATGTATAACTGTGTGTGTGTGTATGTATAACTGTGTGTGTGTGTGTATGTATAACTGTGTGTGTGTGTGTGTATGTATAACTGTGTGTGTGTGTGTATGTATAACTGTGTGTGTGTGTGTGTATGTATAACTGTGTGTGTGTGTGTGTATGTATAACTGTGTGTGTGTGTGTGTATGTGTGTGTGTGTGTGTATGTATAACTGTGTGTGTATGTATAACTGTGTGTGTGTGTATGTATAACTGTGTGTGTATGTATAACTGTGTGTGTGTGTGTGTATGTATAACTGTGTGTGTGTGTGTGTATGTATAACTGTGTGTGTGTGTGTGTATGTATAACTGTGTGTGTGTGTATGTATAACTGTGTGTGTGTGTGTATGTATAACTGTGTGTGTGTGTGTATGTATAACTGTGTGTGTGTATGTATAACTGTGTGTGTGTGTGTGTATGTATAACTGTGTGTGTGTGTGTGTATGTATAACTGTGTGTGTGTATGTATAACTGTGTGTGTGTGTGTGTATGTATAACTGTGTGTGTGTGTGTGTATGTATAACTGTGTGTGTGTGTGTGTATGTATAACTGTGTGTGTGTGTGTGTATGTGTGTGTGTGTGTGTATGTATAACTGTGTGTGTATGTATAACTGTGTGTGTGTGTATGTATAACTGTGTGTGTATGTATAACTGTGTGTGTGTGTGTGTATGTATAACTGTGTGTGTGTGTGTGTATGTATAACTGTGTGTGTGTGTGTGTATGTATAACTGTGTGTGTGTGTATGTATAACTGTGTGTGTGTGTGTATGTATAACTGTGTGTGTGTGTGTATGTATAACTGTGTGTGTGTATGTATAACTGTGTGTGTGTGTGTGTATGTATAACTGTGTGTGTGTATGTATAACTGTGTGTGTGTGTGTGTATGTATAACTGTGTGTGTGTGTGTGTATGTATAACTGTGTGTGTGTGTGTGTATGTATAACTGTGTGTGTGTGTGTGTATGTATAACTGTGTGTGTGTGTGTGTATGTATAACTGTGTGTGTGTGTGTGTGTGTATGTATAACTGTGTGTGTGTGTGTGTGTGTATGTATAACTGTGTGTGTGTGTGTGTATGTATAACTGTGTGTGTGTGTGTGTATGTATAACTGTGTGTGTGTGTGTGTATGTATAACTGTGTGTGTGTATGTATAACTGTGTGTGTGTATGTATAACTGTGTGTGTGTGTGTGTATGTATAACTGTGTGTGTGTGTGTGTATGTATAACTGTGTGTGTGTGTGTGTATGTATAACTGTGTGTGTGTGTGTGTATGTATAACTGTGTGTGTGTGTGTGTATGTATAACTGTGTGTGTGTGTGTGTATGTATAACTGTGTGTGTGTGTGTGTATGTATAACTGTGTGTGTGTGTGTGTATGTATAACTGTGTGTGTGTGTGTGTATGTATAACTGTGTGTGTGTATGTATAACTGTGTGTGTGTGTGTGTGTATGTATAACTGTGTGTGTGTGTGTGTGTATGTATAACTGTGTGTGTGTGTGTGTATGTATAACTGTGTGTGTGTGTGTGTGTGTGTGTATAACTGTGTGTGTGTGTGTGTGTATAACTGTGTGTGTGTGTGTATAACTGTGTGTGTGTGTGTATAACTGTGTGTGTGTGTGTGTGTGTATAACTGTGTGTGTGTGTGTGTGTGTGTATAACTGTGTGTGTGTGTGTGTGTGTGTATAACTGTGTGTGTGTGTGTGTGTGTGTATAACTGTGTGTGTGTGTGTGTGTGTGTATAACTGTGTGTGTGTGTATAACTGTGTGTGTGTGTATGTATAACTGTGTGTGTATGTATAACTGTGTGTGTGTGTATGTATAACTGTGTGTGTGTGTATGTATAACTGTGTGTGTGTGTGTGTGTATAACTGTGTGTGTGTGTGTATAACTGTGTGTGTGTGTGTATAACTGTGTGTGTGTGTGTGTATAACTGTGTGTGTGTGTGTGTGTGTGTATAACTGTGTGTGTGTGTGTGTGTGTATAACTGTGTGTGTGTGTGTGTGTATAACTGTGTGTGTATGTGTATGTATAACTGTGTGTGTATGTGTATGTATAACTGTGTGTGTATGTATAACTGTGTGTGTATGTATAACTGTGTGTGTGTGTATGTATAACTGTGTGTGTGTGTGTATGTATAACTGTGTGTGTGTGTATAACTGTGTGTGTATGTATAACTGTGTGTGTGTGTGTGTATAACTGTGTGTGTGTGTGTGTATGTATAACTGTGTGTGTGTGTGTGTATGTATAACTGTGTGTGTGTGTGTATAACTGTGTGTGTGTGTGTATAACTGTGTGTGTGTGTATAACTGTGTGTGTGTGTGTGTGTGTATGTATAACTGTGTGTGTGTGTATGTATAACTGTGTGTGTGTGTATGTATAACTGTGTGTGTGTGTATGTATAACTGTGTGTGTGTGTATGTATAACTGTGTGTGTGTGTATGTATAACTGTGTGTGTGTATGTATAACTGTGTGTGTGTATGTATAACTGTGTGTGTGTATGTATAACTGTGTGTGTGTGTGTATGTATAACTGTGTGTGTGTGTGTATGTATAACTGTGTGTGTGTGTGTGTGTATGTATAACTGTGTGTGTGTGTGTGTATGTATAACTGTGTGTGTGTGTGTGTGTATGTATAACTGTGTGTGTGTGTGTGTGTATGTATAACTGTGTGTGTGTGTGTATAACTGTGTGTGTGTGTGTATAACTGTGTGTGTGTGTGTGTGTATAACTGTGTGTGTGTGTGTGTATGTATAACTGTGTGTGTGTGTGTGTATGTATAACTGTGTGTGTGTGTGTGTATGTATAACTGTGTGTGTGTATGTATAACTGTGTGTGTGTGTGTATGTATAACTGTGTGTGTGTGTGTATGTATAACTGTGTGTGTGTGTGTGTATGTATAACTGTGTGTGTGTGTGTGTATGTATAACTGTGTGTGTGTGTGTATAACTGTGTGTGTGTGTATAACTGTGTGTGTGTGTGTGTGTGTATGTATAACTGTGTGTGTGTGTGTGTGTATGTATAACTGTGTGTGTGTATAACTGTGTGTGTGTGTGTATAACTGTGTGTGTGTGTGTATAACTGTGTGTGTGTGTGTATAACTGTGTGTGTGTGTGTGTGTGTATAACTGTGTGTGTGTGTGTATAACTGTGTGTGTGTGTGTGTGTGTATAACTGTGTGTGTGTGTGTGTGTGTATAACTGTGTGTGTGTGTGTATAACTGTGTGTGTGTGTGTATAACTGTGTGTGTGTGTATAACTGTGTGTGTGTGTATAACTGTGTGTGTGTGTATAACTGTGTGTGTGTGTGTGTATAACTCTGTGTGTGTGTGTGTATAACTGTGTGTGTGTGTGTGTGTATAACTGTGTGTGTATAACTGTGTGTGTATAACTGTGTGTGTGTGTGTATAACTGTGTGTATAACTGTGTGTGTGTGTGTATAACTGTGTGTGTGTGTGTGTGTGTATAACTGTGTGTGTGTGTGTATAACTGTGTGTGTGTGTGTGTGTATAACTGTGTGTGTGTGTATAACTGTGTGTGTGTGTGTATAACTGTGTGTGTGTGTGTGTATAACTGTGTGTGTGTATAACTGTGTGTGTGTGTGTGTGTATAACTGTGTGTGTGTGTGTATAACTGTGTGTGTGTGTATAACTGTGTGTGTGTGTGTGTATAACTGTGTGTGTGTGTGTGTATAACTGTGTGTGTGTGTGTGTATAACTGTGTGTGTGTGTGTGTGTGTATAACTGTGTGTGTGTGTGTGTGTATAACTGTGTGTGTGTATAACTGTGTGTGTGTGTGTGTATAACTGTGTGTGTGTGTGTGTATAACTGTGTGTGTGTGTGTGTATAACTGTGTGTGTGTGTGTGTATAACTGTGTGTGTGTGTGTGTATAACTGTGTGTGTGTGTGTATAACTGTGTGTGTGTGTGTGTATAACTGTGTGTGTGTGTGTGTATAACTGTGTGTGTGTGTGTGTATAACTGTGTGTGTGTGTGTGTATAACTGTGTGTGTGTGTGTGTATAACTGTGTGTGTGTGTGTGTATAACTGTGTGTGTGTGTGTGTATAACTGTGTGTGTGTGTGTGTGTGTATAACTGTGTGTGTGTGTGTGTGTGTATAACTGTGTGTCTGTGTGTGTGTATAACTGTGTGTGTGTGTGTGTGTGTGTATAACTGTGTGTGTGTGTGTATAACTGTGTGTGTGTGTGTATAACTGTGTGTGTGTGTATAACTGTGTGTGTGTGTGTGTGTGTGTATAACTGTGTGTGTGTGTGTGTGTGTGTGTATAACTGTGTGTGTGTGTATAACTGTGTGTGTGTGTGTGTGTATAACTGTGTGTGTGTGTATAACTGTGTGTGTGTGTGTGTGTGTGTGTATAACTGTGTGTGTGTGTATAACTGTGTGTGTGTGTATAACTGTGTGTGTGTGTATAACTGTGTGTGTGTGTGTATAACTGTGTGTGTGTATAACTGTGTGTGTGTGTATAACTGTGTGTGTGTGTATAACTGTGTGTGTGTGTATAACTGTGTGTGTGTGTATAACTGTGTGTGTGTGTGTATGTATAACTGTGTGTGTGTGTGTATGTATAACTGTGTGTGTGTGTGTATGTATAACTGTGTGTGTGTATGTATAACTGTGTGTGTGTATGTATAACTGTGTGTGTGTGTGTGTATGTATAACTGTGTGTGTGTGTGTGTATGTATAACTGTGTGTGTGTGTGTGTATGTATAACTGTGTGTGTGTGTGTGTATGTATAACTGTGTGTGTGTGTGTATGTATAACTGTGTGTGTGTGTGTGTATGTATAACTGTGTGTGTGTGTGTGTATGTATAACTGTGTGTGTGTGTGTGTATGTATAACTGTGTGTGTGTGTGTGTATGTATAACTGTGTGTGTGTGTGTGTATGTATAACTGTGTGTGTGTGTGTATGTATAACTGTGTGTGTGTATGTATAACTGTGTGTGTGTATGTATAACTGTGTGTGTGTGTGTGTATGTATAACTGTGTGTATGTATAACTGTGTGTGTGTGTGTATGTATAACTGTGTGTGTATGTATAACTGTGTGTGTGTGTGTGTGTATGTATAACTGTGTGTGTGTGTATGTATAACTGTGTGTGTGTGTATGTATAACTGTGTGTGTGTGTGTGTATGTATAACTGTGTGTGTGTGTATGTATAACTGTGTGTGTGTGTGTGTATGTATAACTGTGTGTGTGTGTGTGTATGTATAACTGTGTGTGTGTGTGTGTATGTATAACTGTGTGTGTGTGTGTGTATGTATAACTGTGTGTGTGTGTGTATGTATAACTGTGTGTGTGTGTGTGTATGTATAACTGTGTGTGTGTGTGTATGTATAACTGTGTGTGTGTGTGTGTATGTATAACTGTGTGTGTATAACTGTGTGTGTGTGTGTGTGTATAACTGTGTGTGTGTGTGTGTGTATAACTGTGTGTGTGTGTGTGTGTGTATAACTGTGTGTGTGTGTGTATAACTGTGTGTGTGTGTGTATAACTGTGTGTGTGTGTGTATAACTGTGTGTGTGTGTGTATAACTGTGTGTGTGTGTGTATAACTGTGTGTGTGTGTGTGTGTATAACTGTGTGTGTGTGTGTGTGTATAACTGTGTGTGTGTGTGTGTGTATAACTGTGTGTGTATGTATGTGTATGTATAACTGTGTGTGTATGTATAACTGTGTGTGTGTGTATGTATAACTGTGTGTGTGTGTATGTATAACTGTGTGTGTGTATGTATAACTGTGTGTGTGTGTATAACTGTGTGTGTATGTATAACTGTGTGTGTGTGTGTGTGTATGTATAACTGTGTGTGTGTATGTATAACTGTGTGTGTGTGTATGTATAACTGTGTGTGTGTATGTATAACTGTGTGTGTGTGTGTGTGTATGTATAACTGTGTGTGTGTGTGTGTGTATGTATAACTGTGTGTGTGTGTGTGTATGTATAACTGTGTGTGTGTGTGTATGTATAACTGTGTGTGTGTGTGTGTGTATGTATAACTGTGTGTGTGTGTGTGTGTATGTATAACTGTGTGTGTGTGTGTATAACTGTGTGTGTGTGTGTATAACTGTGTGTGTGTGTGTGTATGTATAACTGTGTGTGTGTGTGTGTATGTATAACTGTGTGTGTGTGTGTGTATGTATAACTGTGTGTGTGTGTGTGTGTATGTATAACTGTGTGTGTGTGTGTGTATGTATAACTGTGTGTGTGTGTGTATGTATAACTGTGTGTGTGTGTGTATGTATAACTGTGTGTGTGTGTGTGTATGTATAATTGTGTGTGTGTATAACTGTGTGTGTGTGTATAACTGTGTGTGTGTGTGTGTGTATGTATAACTGTGTGTGTGTGTATGTATAACTGTGTGTGTGTATAACTGTGTGTGTGTGTGTATAACTGTGTGTGTGTGTGTATAACTGTGTGTGTGTGTGTATAACTGTGTGTGTGTGTGTATAACTGTGTGTGTGTGTGTGTATGTATAACTGTGTGTGTGTGTGTGTGTATGTATAACTGTGTGTGTGTGTGTGTGTATAACTGTGTGTGTGTATAACTGTGTGTGTGTGTATAACTGTGTGTGTGTGTATAACTGTGTGTGTGTGTGTGTGTATGTATAACTGTGTGTGTGTATAACTGTGTGTGTGTGTGTATAACTGTGTGTGTGTGTGTATAACTGTGTGTGTGTGTGTATAACTGTGTGTGTGTGTGTGTGTGTGTGTATAACTGTGTGTGTGTGTGTGTGTGTGTGTGTGTGTGTGTGTATAACTGTGTGTGTGTGTGTGTGTATAACTGTGTGTGTGTGTGTATAACTGTGTGTGTGTATAACTGTGTGTGTGTGTATAACTGTGTGTGTGTGTGTGTATAACTCTGTGTGTGTGTGTGTATAACTGTGTGTGTATAACTGTGTGTGTATAACTGTGTGTGTATAACTGTGTGTGTATAACTGTGTGTATAACTGTGTGTGTGTGTGTGTATAACTGTGTGTGTGTGTGTGTGTGTATAACTGTGTGTGTGTGTGTGTGTGTATAACTGTGTGTGTGTGTGTGTGTGTATAACTGTGTGTGTGTGTGTGTGTGTATAACTGTGTGTGTGTGTGTGTGTGTATAACTGTGTGTGTGTGTGTGTATAACTGTGTGTGTGTGTGTATAACTGTGTGTGTGTGTGTGTATAACTGTGTGTGTGTGTGTGTGTATAACTGTGTGTGTGTGTGTATATCTGTGTGTGTGTGTGTGTATAACTGTGTGTGTGTGTGTGTATAACTGTGTGTGTGTGTGTGTGTGTATAACTGTGTGTGTGTGTGTATAACTGTGTGTGTGTGTGTGTGTGTATAACTGTGTGTGTGTGTGTGTGTGTGTGTGTGTGTATAACTGTGTGTGTGTGTGTGTATAACTGTGTGTGTGTGTGTGTATAACTGTGTGTGTGTGTGTGTATAACTGTGTGTGTGTGTGTGTATAACTGTGTGTGTGTGTGTGTATAACTGTGTGTGTGTGTGTGTGTGTATAACTGTGTGTGTGTATAACTGTGTGTGTGTGTGTGTATAACTGTGTGTGTGTGTGTGTATAACTGTGTGTGTGTGTGTGTGTATAACTGTGTGTGTGTGTATAACTGTGTGTGTGTGTGTGTATAACTGTGTGTGTGTGTATATCTGTGTGTGTGTGTATAACTGTGTGTGTGTGTGTGTATAACTGTGTGTGTGTGTGTGTATAACTGTGTGTGTGTGTGTGTATAACTGTGTGTGTGTGTGTGTGTGTGTATAACTGTGTGTGTGTGTGTGTGTGTGTGTGTATAACTGTGTGTGTGTGTGTATAACTGTGTGTGTGTGTGTGTGTATAACTGTGTGTGTGTGTGTGTGTGTGTGTATAACTGTGTGTGTGTGTATAACTGTGTGTGTGTGTGTGTGTGTGTATGTATAACTGTGTGTATATGTATAACTGTGTGTATATGTGTGTGTGTATGTATAACTGTGTGTATATGTGTGTATGTATAACTGTGTGTGTGTATAACTGTGTGTGTGTATAACTGTGTGTGTGTGTATAACTGTGTGTGTGTGTATAACTGTGTGTGTGTGTGTGTATGTATAACTGTGTGTGTGTGTGTATGTATAACTGTGTGTGTGTGTGTATAACTGTGTGTGTGTATGTATAACTGTGTGTGTGTGTGTGTATAACTGTGTGTATGTATGTATAACTGTGTGTATATGTGTGTATGTATGTATAACTGTGTGTATATGTGTATATGTATAACTGTGTGTGTGTGTATGTATAACTGTGTGTGTGTGTATGTATAACTGTGTGTGTGTGTATGTATAACTGTGTGTGTGTGTATGTATAACTGTGTGTGTGTGTGTATGTATAACTGTGTGTGTGTGTGTATGTATAACTGTGTGTGTGTGTGTGTGTGTATGTATAACTGTGTTTGTGTGTGTGTATGTATAACTGTGTGTGTGTATGTATAACTGTGTGTGTGTGTGTATGTATAACTGTGTGTGTGTGTGTGTGTATGTATAACTGGGTGTGTGTATGTATAACTGGGTGTGTGTGTGTATAACTGTGTGTGTGTGTATAACTGTGTGTGTGTGTGTGTGTGTGTATAACTGTGTGTGTATAACTGTGTGTGTGTGTGTATGTATAACTGTGTGTGTGTATGTATAACTGTGTGTGTGTATGTATAACTGTGTGTGTGTGTATGTATAACTGGGTGTGTGTATGTATAACTGGGTGTGTGTGTGTATAACTGTCTGTGTGTGTGTATAACTGTGTGTTTGTGTGTGTATAACTGTGTGTGTGTGTGTATAACTGTGTGTGTGTGTGTGTGTGTGTGTGTATAACTGTGTGTGTGTGTGTGTGTATAACTGTGTGTGTGTGTGTATAACTGTGTGTGTGTATAACTGTGTGTGTGTGTGTGTGTGTATAACTGTGTGTGTGTGTGTGTATGTATAACTGTGTGTATGTATAACTGTGTGTGTGTATGTATAACTGTGTGTGTGTGTGTATAACTGTGTGTGTGTGTATAACTGTGTGTGTGTGTATAACTGTGTGTGTGTGTATAACTGTGTGTATGTGTATAACTGTGTGTGTGTGTGTGTATGTATAACTGTGTGTGTGTGTGTATGTATAACTGTGTGTGTGTGTGTGTGTATGTATAACTGTGTGTGTGTGTGTGTGTATGTATAACTGTGTGTGTGTGTGTGTGTATGTATAACTGTGTGTGTGTGTGTATGTATAACTGTGTGTGTGTGTGTGTGTATAACTGTGTGTGTGTATAACTGTGTGTGTGTATAACTGTGTGTGTGTATAACTGTGTGTGTGTATAACTGTGTGTGTGTGTGTGTATTAATAACTGTGTGTGTGTGTGTGTATGTATAACTGTGTGTATGTATAAATGTGTGTGTGTGTGTGTATAACTGTGTGTGTGTGTATGTATAACTGTGTGTGTGTGTGTGTGTGTGTGTGTGTGTGTGTATGTTTAAGTGTGTGTGTGTGTATGTTTAAGTGTGTGTGTGTGTATGTATAACTGTGTGTGTGTGTGTATAACTGTGTGTGTGTGTATAACTGTGTGTGTGTATGTATAACTGTGTGTGTGTGTGTGTGTGTATAACTGTGTGTGTGTATAACTGTGTGTGTGTATAACTGTGTGTGTGTGTGTGTATTAATAACTGTGTGTGTGTGTGTGTATGTATAACTGTGTGTATGTATAAATGTGTGTGTGTGTGTGTATAACTGTGTGTGTGTGTATGTATAACTGTGTGTGTGTGTGTGTGTGTGTGTGTGTATGTTTAAGTGTGTGTGTGTGTATGTATAACTGTGTGTGTGTGTGTATAACTGTGTGTGTGTGTATAACTGTGTGTGTGTATGTATAACTGTGTGTGTGTGTGTGTGTGTGTGTATGTATAACTGTGTGTGTGTGTGTATGTATAACTGTGTGTGTGTATAACTGTGTGTGTGTGTGTGTATAACTGTGTGTGTGTGTGTATAACTGTGTGTGTATAACTGTGTGTGTGTATAACTGTGTGTGTGTATAACTGTGTGTATAACTGTGTGTGTGTGTGTGTGTATAACTGTGTGTGTGTGTGTGTGTGTGTGTATAACTGTGTGTGTGTGTGTGTGTGTGTGTATAACTGTGTGTGTGTGTGTGTGTATAACTGTGTGTGTGTATAACTGTGTGTGTGTGTTTGTGTATAACTGTGTGTGTGTGTGTGTGTGTGTGTATAACTGTGTGTGTGTGTGTGTGTATAACTGTGTGTGTGTGTGTGTATAACTGTGTGTGTGTGTGTGTGTATAACTGTGTGTGTGTGTGTGTGTATAACTGTGTGTGTGTGTGTGTGTGTGTATAACTGTGTGTGTGTGTGTGTGTGTGTATAACTGTGTGTGTGTGTGTGTGTGTGTATAACTGTGTGTGTGTATAACTGTGTGTGTGTATAACTGTGTGTGTGTGTGTATAACTGTGTGTGTGTGTGTGTGTGTGTGTATAACTGTGTGTGTGTATAACTGTGTGTGTGTATAACTGTGTGTGTGTATAACTGTGTGTGTGTGTGTGTATAACTGTGTGTGTGTATAACTGTGTGTGTGTGTATGTATAACTGTGTGTGTATGTATAACTGTGTGTGTGTGTGTATGTATAACTGTGTGTGTGTGTGTATGTATAACTGTGTGTGTGTGTGTATGTATAACTGTGTGTGTATGTATAACTGTGTGTATAACTGTGTGTGTGTGTGTATAACTGTGTGTGTGTGTGTATAACTGTGTGTGTGTATGTATAACTGTGTGTGTGTGTGTATAACTGTGTGTGTGTGTGTATGTATAACTGTGTGTGTGTGTGTGTGTGTGTGTGTGTGTGTGTGTATGTATAACTGTGTGTGTGTGTGTATGTATAACTGTGTGTATGTATAACTGTGTGTGTGTATGTATAACTGTGTGTGTGTATGTATAACTGTGTGTGTGTGTGTGTGTATGTATAACTGTGTGTGTGTGTGTGTGTATGTATAACTGTGTGTGTGTGTGTGTGTATGTATAACTGTGTGTGTGTGTATGTATAACTGTGTGTGTGTGTGTGTATAACTGTGTGTGTGTGTGTATAACTGTGTGTCTGTGTGTGTATGTATAACTGTGTGTGTGTGTATGTATAACTGTGTGTGTGTGTGTGTGTATGTATAACTGTGTGTGTGTATAACTTTTGTGTGTGTGTGTGTATAACTGTGTGTGTGTGTATGTATAACTGTGTGTGTGTGTGTATGTATAACTGTGTGTGTGTGTGTATGTATAACTGTGTGTGTGTGTGTATGTATAACTGTGTGTGTATGTATAACTGTGTGTATAACTGTGTGTGTGTGTGTATAACTGTGTGTGTGTGTGTATAACTGTGTGTGTGTATGTATAACTGTGTGTGTGTGTGTATAACTGTGTGTGTGTGTGTATGTATAACTGTGTGTGTGTGTGTGTGTGTGTGTGTATGTATAACTGTGTGTGTGTGTGTATGTATAACTGTGTGTGTATGTATAACTGTGTGTGTATGTATAACTGTGTGTGTGTATGTATAACTGTGTGTGTGTATGTATAACTGTGTGTGTGTGTGTGTGTATGTATAACTGTGTGTGTGTGTGTGTGTGTATGTATAACTGTGTGTGTGTGTGTGTGTATGTATAACTGTGTGTGTGTGTGTGTGTATGTATAACTGTGTGTGTGTGTATGTATAACTGTGTGTGTGTGTGTGTGTGTGTGTGTGTATAACTGTGTGTGTGTGTGTGTGTGTATAACTGTGTGTGTATGTATAACTGTGTGTGTGTGTATGTATAACTGTGTGTGTGTGTGTGTGTATGTATAACTGTGTGTGTGTATAACTGTGTGTGTGTGTGTATGTATAACTGTGTGTGTGTATAACTGTGTGTGTGTATGTATAACTGTGTGTGTGTGTGTATGTATAACTGTGTGTGTGTGTATAACTGTGTGTATGTATAACTGTGTGTGTGTATGTATAACTGTGTGTGTGTATGTATAACTGTGTGTATGTATAACTGTGTGTGTGTGTGTATGTATAACTGTGTGTGTGTGTGTATGTATAACTGTGTGTGTGTGTGTATGTATAACTGTGTGTGTGTGTGTATGTATAACTGTGTGTGTGTGTGTGTATGTATAACTGTGTGTGTGTGTGTGTGTGTGTGTGTGTGTATAACTGTGTGTGTGTGTGTGTGTGTGTATGTATAACTGTGTGTGTATGTATAACTGTGTGTATATGTGTGTATGTATGTATAACTGTGTGTATGTATAACTGTGTGTATATGTGTGTGTATAACTGTGTGTGTGTGTGTGTGTGTGTGTATAACTGTGTGTGTGTGTATAACTGTGTGTGTGTATAACTGTGTGTGTGTGTATAACTGTGTGTGTGTGTATAACTGTGTGTGTGTGTATAACTGTGTGTGTGTGTATAACTGTGTGTGTGTGTATAACTGTGTGTGTGTGTGTATAACTGTGTGTGTGTGTGTATAACTGTGTGTGTGTATGTATAACTGTGTGTGTGTATGTATAACTGTGTGTATGTATAACTGTGTGTGTGTGTGTATAACTGTGTGTGTGTGTGTATAACTGTGTGTGTGTGTGTATGTATAACTGTGTGTGTGTGTGTATGTATAACTGTGTGTGTGTGTGTATGTATAACTGTGTGTGTGTGTATGTATAACTGTGTGTGTGTGTGTATGTATAACTGTGTGTGTGTGTGTATGTATAACTGTGTGTGTGTGTGTATGTATAACTGTGTATGTATAACTGTGTGTGTGTGTGTGTGTGTGTGTGTGTGTATGTATAACTGTGTGTGTGTGTGTGTATGTATAACTGTGTGTGTGTGTGTATGTATAACTGTGTGTGTGTGTGTATGTATAACTGTGTGTGTGTGTATGTATAACTGTGTGTGTGTGTGTGTGTATGTATAACTGTGTGTGTGTGTGTGTGTATGTATAACTGTGTGTGTGTGTGTGTGTATGTATAACTGGGTGTGTGTGTGTGTGTGTATAACTGTCTGTGTGTGTGTATAACTGTGTGTGTGTGTGTGTGTGTATAACTGTGTGTGTGTGTGTGTGTGTGTGTATGTATAACTGTGTGTGTGTGTATGTATAACTGTGTGTGTGTGTATGTATAACTGTGTGTGTGTGTATGTATAACTGGGTGTGTGTATGTATAACTGGGTGTGTGTGTGTGTATAACTGGGTGTGTGTGTGTATAACTGGGTGTGTGTGTGTATAACTGTGTGTGTGTATAACTGTGTGTGTGTGTGTGTATGTATAACTGTGTGTGTGTGTGTGTATGTATAACTGTGTGTGTGTGTGTGTATAACTGTGTGTGTGTGTGTATAACTGTGTGTGTGTGTGTATGTATAACTGTGTGTGTGTGTGTATGTATAACTGTGTGTGTGTGTGTATGTATAACTGTGTGTGTGTGTGTATGTATAACTGTGTGTGTGTGTGTGTATGTATAACTGTGTGTGTGTGTGTATGTATAACTGTGTGTGTGTGTGTGTGTATGTATAACTGGGTGTGTGTGTGTATACCTGTGTGTGTGTGTATAACTGTGTGTGTGTGTGTATAACTGTGTGTGTGTGTGTATAACTGTGTGTGTATAACTGTGTGTGTGTGTGTGTATATCTGTTTGTGTGTGTATAACTGTGTGTGTGTGTGTGTATAACTGTGTGTGTGTGTGTGTGTGTATGTATAACTGTGTGTGTGTGTATGTATAACTGTGTGTGTGTGTGTGTGTGTGTATGTATAACTGTGTGTGTGTGTATGTATAACTGTGTGTGTGTGTGTATGTATAACTGTGTGTGTGTGTGTATGTATAACTGTGTGTGTGTGTGTATGTATAACTGTGTGTGTGTGTGTGTGTATGTATAACTGTGTGTGTGTGTGTGTATAACTGTGTGTATAACTGTGTGTGTGTGTGTATGTATGTATAACTGTGTGTGTGTGTATGTATAACTGTGTGTGTGTGTATGTATAACTGTGTGTGTGTGTATGTATAACTGTGTGTATGTATGTATAACTGTGTGTATGTATGTATAACTGTGTGTGTATGTATAACTGTGTGTGTATGTATGTATAACTGTGTGTGTGTGTGTGTGTGTGTGTGTGTGTGTGTGTGTATGTATGTATAACTGTGTGTGTGTGTGTATGTATAACTGTGTGTGTGTGTATGTATAACTGTGTGTGTGTGTGTATGTATGTATAACTGTGTGTGTGTGTGTGTATGTATGTATGTATAACTGTGTGTGTGTGTATGTATAACTGTGTGTGTGTATAACTGTGTGTGTATAACTGTGTGTGTGTATAACTGTGTGTGTGTATGTATGTATAACTGTGTGTGTGTGTGTGTATGTATAACTGTGTGTGTGTATGTATAACTGTGTGTGTGTGTATATGTATAACTGTGTGTGTGTGTGTGTATATGTATAACTGTGTGTGTGTGTATGTATAACTGTGTGTGTATGTATAACTGTGTGTGTGTGTATGTATAACTGTGTGTGTGTGTATGTATAACTGTGTGTGTGTATGTATAACTGTGTGTGTGTGTGTATAACTGTGTGTATGTATGTATAACTGTGTGTATATGTGTGTATGTATGTATAACTGTGTGTATATGTGTATATGTATGTATAACTGTGTGTATATGTGTGTATGTATGTATAACTGTGTGTATATGTGTGTATGTATGTATAACTGTGTGTGTGTGTGTGTATGTATGTATAACTGTGTGTGTGTGTATGTATGTATAACTGTGTGTGTGTGTATGTATGTATAACTGTGTGTGTGTGTATATGTATAACTGTGTGTGTGTGTATATGTATAACTGTGTGTGTGTGTATATGTATAACTGTGTGTGTGTGTATATGTATAACTGTGTGTATATGTGTGTATGTATGTATGTATAACTGTGTGTGTGTGTGTATATGTATAACTGTGTGTGTGTGTATAACTGTGTGTGTGTATGTATAACTGTGTGTGTGTATATGTATAACTGTGTGTGTGTATATGTATAACTGTGTGTATATGTATAACTGTGTGTATATGTATAACTGTGTGTATATGTATAACTGTGTGTATATGTATAACTGTGTGTGTGTGTGTGTATGTATAACTGTGTGTATATGTATAACTGTGTGTGTGTGTGTGTGTGTATGTATAACTGTGTGTGTATGTATAACTGTGTGTGTATGTATAACTGTGTGTGTATGTATAACTGTGTGTGTGTGTATAACTGTGTGTGTGTGTGTATAACTGTGTGTGTGTGTGTGTGTATAACTGTGTGTGTGTGTGTGTGTGTATAACTGTGTGTGTGTGTGTGTATGTATGTATAACTGTGTGTGTGTGTGTGTATGTATGTATAACTGTGTGTGTGTGTGTGTATGTATAACTGTGTGTGTGTGTGTGTATGTATAACTGTGTGTGTGTGTGTATGTATAACTGTGTGTGTGTGTGTGTATGTATAACTGTGTGTGTGTGTGTGTATGTATAACTGTGTGTGTGTGTGTGTATGTATGTATAACTGTGTGTGTGTATGTATGTATAACTGTGTGTGTGTATGTATGTATAACTGTGTGTGTGTGTATGTATGTATAACTGTGTGTGTGTGTGTGTGTGTGTATGTATAACTGTGTGTGTATGTATGTATAACTGTGTGTGTGTGTGTGTGTGTGTATGTATGTATAACTGTGTGTGTGTGTGTATGTATGTATAACTGTGTGTGTGTATGTATGTATAACTGTGTGTGTGTGTGTGTATGTATGGATAACTGTGTGTGTGTGTGTGTGTGTGTGTGTGTGTATATGTATGTATAACTGTGTGTGTGTGTGTGTGTGTGTATAACTGTGTGTGTGTGTATGTATGTATAACTGTGTGTGTGTGTGTGTATGTATGTATAACTGTGTGTGTGTGTGTGTATGTATGTATAACTGTGTGTGTGTGTGTGTGTATGTATGTATAACTGTGTGTGTGTGTGTGTGTATGTATGTATAACTGTGTGTGTGTGTGTGTGTATGTATGTATAACTGTGTGTGTGTGTGTGTATGTATGTATAACTGTGTGTGTGTGTGTGTATGTATGTATAACTGTGTGTGTGTATAACTGTGTGTGTGTGTGTATATGTATAACTGTGTGTGTGTGTACACATACAGGTCAACAGCTGATGTTGACAGCAGGTTCCGCTCCAGTGGCTCCCCAGCCAGGATATCCAGGAGGCTATGGATACGCTCCTCCAGGCTACCCCACCCAGCCCCCCTACAGCTACAACATGTAGACTACCCCACCCAGCCCCCCTACAGCTACAACATGTAGACTACCCCACCCAGCCCCCTTATGGGGCCCCCTATTCCCTGTTTTGTGCACTACGTTTGACCAGGGCCAATAGTGCTCCAGTCAGAAGTAGTGCACTATATAGGCTATAAGGTGTCCTTTTGGGTTGCAGATTATGTAGAGCATAAGGCCCCAGTAACCCCACATCCCAACCCCTCTTACCCAACCTGAATCACACTTACCCTACACAGGGATCAAATACATTACAGATGCAGCTTGCTTTCGGATTCAAAATGGATTCCCTGCCTTGAAACCCCTGATATACAATCTCTCTACTCTGAGACACACCTAGTCCACCTCTGAACACTCCAAACCCCACCACCATACCCAACTCTCTCAACCGAAAAGACCTCCACTTTGCTCCCATCTCCTCTCAATCCCCACCTCCTCTTGCTCCCCCTCCCTCTCCAATGGACTAGAGCAAGGCTAACTGACCCCTCTACTTAGGCTGGCCTGACCACCCCCCCCCCCCCCATTCACCACTGCACAGCATGGCGACAGCTCTTAGCTTTTATCTGTTAGCTATTTTCTCTAGGAGCTAACGTACACCACTCTGTCCAGGTATATTCTATCACTGTTCCATAGACAGTATCAACCATAGAGCATATTTTTTAAATATTTGTTTTTCTAGAGATGATAGAGTACTGGTAGTGAAGACTTTGTTACTGAGGAGCCAGAGAGGGTGTGGGTGAGGGGCTCATCACGGAGTGCCCCCGCCCTCTGAGCACAGCTAGGCCTTGTACAGGAGGTGTCAACTGAGTCATTTTTCACATTTGTTTCACGACTGTCTCCTACGTTTGTTTCATGACTGTCTCCTACGTTTGTTTCACGACTGTCTCCTACGTTTGTTTCACGACTGTCTCCTACGTTTGTTTCACGACTGTCTCCTACGTTTGTTTCACGACTGTTTCTGTTCAATAGTTTTTGTTTGTCCATCTGAACAGGTACTATGTTGAAGATGTAACACTATACAGTACTATGGACTAGGATCACTAGTTATTGGGATTATGGTGTACTTACTGTGTGTAGTTTATCGAGCATGTTGGGATCTGTTGACAACACCAAGACTGGGAAGGTTTGCATTGATTCTCCTCTCCAATGCTCTTGTGCTAGTTGATAATATCCAAGTCAACATGGACGTTTGGGTCTTTCCACTTAACACTGTGAGGTATGGTACACAATCCCACAGCTCTGGAGTTGATGATGATGATGATGTGAAACATAACTGCCATATGCTGATGTCTGTGCATGTGCTGCCAAACATATAATGCTGTAACAATGCAACCAGGAGCACAATTTCCATGTTATTCATTTAATAATAAGTATTACCTATGTTGTGTTCAAGGCTGAACAAAGGTATTTTGAAGCCTTTACTGTCCCACCACTGACACCAACTAACAGAATGGTGAAGAAATGCCAATATTACACAAAGGAGAATAAAAACATATGAGGGAATAGAACTCCTGTATATCCCTGTGCCAGTGGTCCAGAGCTATTTAATGTACTGAAAAAACATTGTAGAATTTAAGATATGTTGTGATACTTAAGGAAGAAGTTCAGTATGATGGAATACCATACAGTATGCATTGTCTATAGTGTATTGTTGTAGTTAGTCATAAACATGATACTTTTTAAAACTAAAATGACAATTTACAAAAAGAGCAGAATACAAACATTAAACTCTTCAGCACGATTGCTTGCAGCAGCCATCATTCTGGGGTTTGTTTTCTTCCTGTTCAAGTAGCACATGTCTAGTGAGAATGTTCTTGAAAACTACCGCCACGGTTTATGGGTAAATCTGGCCTCATGCATCCGGAGCTGTGCCACGACATTGTACAAATGTTGAATTGAGGTTTGTAGAAAACACTGAAATCTGACCTGTGTACACCCATTACTCTCTGTTCAAGTCAAGCTTTCTCAAGGATAATAAAGTTTACACACACACATTATCTGGCTTTGATCATTTCACAATGCTCCTAGTAGTAACCCCAGAGGGAACTTGGATGTCTGGTAATACCATGTGTTTGCATTGTCATACTATTAACTCCGGGTTTTCCTAAGAACCTTTGGTCATAAGGCCTACATAACACTGGCACAGACTGTCACAATAGTTCATCTCAGCTTATAACACTCCCTCCTGGCTGTTCATGAAGTGTTATGTCATTGATATGTTGTGTGGCGCTTATGATGAATAGTGCAAGCAAAGTGTATGGAGTAAGTTGACAATGCAATCTGACTTACTGCCTTGGGGGGCATTGGTCATCAGCAAACGTCTGAGATCAGGTTTGGTGTTGAGCGGTTTTCTCCACTTCAAGGATGTTCTTGCTTCTTTTAGTTCTGACAATGCAATCAATACTATACAATGGACTGTATATCTGTTTCTATTCTATCCAACTGGTTGTTGTCTTGCACTGCAGAAATCCTCTAGCAGCCTAGCTACTCCTATGAAATGACAAGTCAGGGGAGTTTGTAAAAGCACATATAGGTCTGTAACCAGGCCAGACTACTCCATGGCAAGACTTCACTCTACTAGAACTGTTCCAGGACCAGTCCTGAGGGTCTGTCTGATGAAGGTCTCTGACCGATACGTCAGGCTATGTTTTTAACTTTGGATTTACAATAAATAGTGGAGAGAGTGTTGTGACTTGTGCCCTCAACTTCTGATGCCACAGTCCTGAGGATCACCAGCTGAAGCTGAGGAGCAAAACTGGCCCTGGATCAGTGGAGTTGAAATGTACTGCTGCACTTTGTCCACATCCTGGGAACAACTACAGATGGAGAAACTGGCCCTGGATCAGTGGAGGTGAAATGTAGTGCTGCACTTTGTCCTCATTCTGGGAACTACTACTGATGGAGAAACTGCCTTTTTGTACACTTGTTGTACTAGGCCTTCTGTACAGGCTACATCAATGCAAAGCAGCATCTATTCAACTTGATAATCAGAATAGATAAGTGAAAAATTGGTTATGGTAACAAAATAAAAAATTATGTAAGCATAGGTCTTATTTGTAAAGGAGGTTTGGAACAAAAGAAAATGGTTGATGGTTTAAACTTTATTTTTATATGATTTTTCTATTCATAGCAAGACAGCAATCTGTATGAATATTGTTGTGGATGCAGTCTTCTCATGGATGTAGCCTATAAGGAGGATGGATGTCACTGAGGCACACCACTTGATTGATGGTGTTTTGGGTCTGAGGCGCCTTTGTACCACGGCTCGCTCTTGCTCTGGTGGGAGCAGGGTGGAGGAAGGTGCTATTTCAACATGACGCTCTCTACTGGGGCTGATACTTTAATTGACATCGCTGTGTGTTTGTTTGCTGAACTGAGAAATGTATTGCTTTGCTAATGTATTCCTTTTTGCGAGTTGACGCGTACAAGGATGTGACGCGCCTAGACTAGAGAGAGAGAGAGAGACACAGCCCCGCCCTTCTCCTGGTGTGGAACGAAAATGCCCCGTCTCTCCTCCCTCGGCTCCAGGGATAGATAGGCTTTCTCCCCGCAACTGCGAGCTGTGTAGTAGCTTACTGTCCACATACAGCGGATGTCTGACATGATATCCATGGTATGCACTGAACGTTATATCAACTAGAAACTAGTTTAAGGACTTTCGTAGACTTAGTTTATATCTAGATAGATATTGGTTTAATTATTTATTGACAATGGAAGGAAACAGTAAATTCACCAGCCTCTTTCACAGACCCAGGTGTCTGGCGGCGGCGGCACCTGGAGGAAAAGCGAAATTAACTCACCCAGGGAAGGCAATTCTAGCAGGTAAGTTTTGTCATCCTTTGTTCAGACATCACCTATTGCCAATAGAGATGACTTAACATTTTTCAGATACACACTAAAGTGACTTTACTGTATAGCGCATCGTCGTGGAGAGAAAGCATTAGCCTGTATAATAAAGTAACATTGTTTCTGAATAAAGTAACATTGTTTCTGATCATGTCACTTTCACTTGACAGCCAGGGGTTGTTGTAAATGATGTACTGACGATGTTTCATTGGAAGCCGTGCACGAAGCGAGAGCGTCCATTTGAATAAGTTAGAACTGTCAACTGTCATGTGTTGTATTGTGTTCAACAGTTAATTCACAACAAAAACTGGAATATGCTAGTCTTCGGTGTTATTATTGTCAGTTTAACATGCACTGTATGTTTGCATTTCAATAAAGAGGCGATTAGCTTAGCTGCCTGTAGAGCGCGTGACAAAATAGTGGAACTCTTTTTAGACTAGTAGGCTACATGGAACTGTTGAATTGTAGGCTTTATTATTATTCACTTAATATTATTTAGATTCTAATGAATACGATTTCGAATATACTTTAACATTGATGATTATGAAATTATCTTATGATCTTTTCTGTAACTGACTGTCGTAACACTAGCCTTCTAATACTGTATTGCAAAACAACTGCCTGGTTATGAAAGGACACCACAAAGCCAACACCCCTCATTCCCCCCCCCCCCCCCCCCCCCCCCTAGCGGCAGACAGTAGTTACTCAGGTAGAAGGACTGGGGAATGCTGAAATGTTTACCTCCTGCATATGTTAGGATATACAGATCCTTCATTCATGTTACTGTGCAATTTACCTGAGATGACAAAGAGCATCTGTTGCATCTCCATCTGGTTCAGAGGAATTAACAGGTAGACTTTTAGCAGGCCAAGGCATGTATTCCCCACTCTGCAGCCCTGTTCTTTTAGGCAGCAGACACAGTCATCTTTCTCGGGTGTATCCTTCTCTGAAATTACATGTTTCTCCTCTGGACTGCCCCCTCCACACAGTGAAATTAAAACGAATAACCCTGAAATTGGACTGGAATGTCTTTGAAGTAAAACCACCCAAAACCACCACCTCTGTCCCTGAAGAAAGACCATAACAAGCATTGGATGAGGATCAAATATAGAAACCCAAGCACTGTGGACTGAGCAGGAGAATGTCTCTAAAATGAGTATTGACATCAGACATCTACCTATTAGTAGTAGTAGGCTAGTAGCCTTCATCTCTGAAACCTCCATTGCTGTGAGGGATACTGGTAGAGCGAGGTCTTAAGACATTCTCAAGCACTGAATTAAATAATCTGTTTTCTACTTGTGTCCTTATCCTGCCTGGCTGGCAGGGTCCCTCTCCGTATCCCCAAACTGCTACGGATGGATCAGTGCACTGACATTATTCTGTTACTCTGATCTAGTCCAGTGATCACTGCTAGTTACCTTCAACCACATCACACTGGATATATTTAAATGTAGACCATGCTGAAGGAGAGAGATGCTGTCCTTCGATGATGCTATTAAGTTAAATTAAGGCTTCAGGAATCTGGGGTTGTGCTTGTACTATACATAAACCATTGATATGCCATTTGGTTTCAGTAGTTTGATTACAGAGTTGCCATACACTAGGCCTACATGTAGAAAGCATGAGATTCACAATAAACATATTCCTCAGTGGCGTGAGTGCATGTATAAAAAGGCAGAATCAGGTCTGTTATAGTGGAGGACTAGGTTGAATAATGCAGTAGTAATATACAAACTATTACAGACTCTTAGTAATGCTGCAGTATGCAGTTATAACATAGGCTCCTATCCCATACATACTCTTCCATAGGATATTACGCATATTGGTTTGTCAAAGTAACCTCAGACTGAACCTGGTTGCATTTGAAACTCATGACCCCCCCCCCCCCCCCACACACACACACACATTGTGTGTGATTAGAGTGAGGCAGGGCAGGCTGGTGCATTTCGAGGCCTTGAGAGGCACCCTCATGGTGAGGCACCCTCATGGAGAGGCACCCTCATGGAGAGGCACCCTCATGGAGAGGCACCCTCATGGAGAGGCACCCTCATGGAGAGGCATTTAGCACCACTCTATTGATTACAGCCTTGACAAGAGACCACAGTGACCCTGACAAACCTTGTACTGTAGTAATGTTGTTCCAACTGTGGAGCAACAATAAAACCGGCCAGCATGCACAGTTTCATACAGTACTCTTTGGTACTGCAGGTTTGTGCAACCTTTTTTTCTCTGTAGATATCCTTTCACAATCCTAACAGCCTATGGTGCCATTTCACACACAGTCTCTCCGGACTCTCCTCCTCTCAGCTATTGGTACATTTAAATGAGGCCATCCATCTAGATGATAGATTGGAGAAACCCGCCTGGCCTCCTCCCTCCCTTCCTATCCTTTCAACCAGACTAACCAGACAAGCTGGCTGGGAACGCTAACAGCCGAAACAGGCTCCATCTTTCTTCACTCTCTCTGTCAGCCCAACTCTTATTTAACCTGTTTGTGTAGTTGTACACTCCACTCTTTAAAGTCAGTTGATTACTCCTTATCTATAGAATATATTTCTCTCTCTTTCTCTGTTTTTCTTACTGTCTGAATCTATGGGTGCAAATTTAGGGGAAGACCAAGAATATTTTGTTATTTTGTTTAATGGCTTGTGTATGTATGTTTAGTATATGAGTGTGTGTTGAAATCACACTGTGGTACCCTAGGAACTGATCTACTCAGAGAAGGAGTCGCTATGACTCAGTGAGATAAAAGCAATCAGGTAAAATGCACTTGTGTTTACAACTCTGACCTGAGATATTACTCAATCAACAGCCAAGCCAATGATTTACTACGCCAAGATACAGAATCCCCCTGACACCCGGTTTGACAGTTAATAAATCTGACAAGCACTTCTCTCAGTGCCTAGACATGGAACCACAGCTATATCTGGTTATTTAACCCTGCACTCAGAGTGGTAATGAGTGTGTGTGTGTGTGTGTGTGTATGCAAGAGATTGTGAGTGTGTGCTGCTTGTTAGAACCCTCTCTCCTTTGCCTGCAGTCTTTTCTCAGTAACTGGCTGAGGCCCAAAGTACATATCCTTGAGAGTATCCTTGTTGGCCCTAGGACCACAGCAAGACATTATCTTTCTGTGCCAATTACATAAACTTGGTTGTTTGAACTCAGGGCCGTAGATAAAGACCATAGCCTGGATGCCTCTAGTATGACTCCATGTGTCTGGTGCCATAACAGACCTAGCTTAGCTTGTGAGAAATATTCCACTTTTGGGACTGATGTAATGCAAGATGGGATGAGAGGATTTAAAAAAAAAAAAGTTATTTAACCTTAATTTAACTAGGCAAGTCAGTAAATAACAAATTCTTATTTACAATGATGGCCTACCGGATGGAGTGAGTTAGTGAGAGAGAGGGGGAGAGCGAGAGGAGAGAGAGCATGTCTTCTTAGATGACATCTGGCATTGTAAAATAAACATTGTTTAGTCTTAGCTAATGGTGCTGTCTCACCCTTACAGTAACCCACTGCGCGTGCGTGCGTTGGTCTCTTGTATAGGCCTGGAGGCACTGGGGGGAAGTTATATGGACAGAACATTGAGAGTCGTAGCTTAATGGAAGAAAAGTCGTACATCTCTTACAAACCCAGACAATGGCAATGAGGCACATTTCTACATGAAGGGTGTATGAGCTCTTTTAACTCCCTCTCCTGGGCTCAGCAGCCAATGGTGATGGCCGATGTTGAGAGGTGGAGGCTATGATATGAGACAGGATTGGCCTGGAGCTGAGAACTTTAAATGGGTTTCTGGTCCTGATTTTCTTTGCATTTGTGTGTTCCTTTGTAGTAGAGGTTTTTATTGTCAAACAATGTGTGTATGTATGTGTGTGTTTGTGTGCGTGTGCATATGTGCGTGTGTGTGAGGTCTGAGAGAGTACTGTATTGCTCTGTGTTTGTAACTTTCTCTCGCTCTCGCTCTCTCACTCGCTCTCGCTCTCGCTCTCTCACTCTTACTGTTAGGGTTGCGAAAGTTCAACTGAGATAGGAACAATACCACACCTGAACTTGGTTAAAATAATTGTTTAATTCAAAAGTTAATAAATGGCAAATACATCTTTCGTATATACGGGTTCACTGCACCACCCCGCAGGGTGGAACAAGGAACTGATTTGTTTCTGACAAAGATAGTATATTATACTCGTGACAGAGATAGTTCCCGCTTCCGAGCCGGCCTGTCAGAGTAGAGACTGGGCGTGGTTTAGACTCACCCAGCCTATCGTTGATGTTGGCACATAAGCTGGTCCCAGCTTTTTTGCGCTTTCTGGTGTCCTTTCGCTGTTGCTGTGTAGATTACGCTCCTTCACCCCAGAGACTGGGGTCAGACAGTTTTATAACATTGTCTGAGATATCTGCACCTGTATACATTGTCCACTGTTCTCGCTCAAGGCTAACTACAGCTTCTCAGCACTCTTATCTGAGCTAACTGTTACTTCCAGCACACACACACAGACATCCAGGCGCCCAGACCAACAGTTTGTCAATATCCAATCACATATGATATAGTTGCTAATCACGTTTGTTATAGTATTCAATCACATATGATATAGTTGCTAATCACGTTTGTTATAGTATTGGGTTATAGTGCATGACTCAGAACCTCACATATGTTCTTCGTGTGTATAGCTTATCTGTTATTGTCCATTGTACACCACAGTCAGCGATCTCATGATTCACCCCCTCCTGTGTCTCTCTAAGATTAGCACAGTCTCGGTCACACAGTACAGCGCCCACACTACTGATACTTTGTTGCATACACACACATATTTCATACACACACACATTTCAGGCTGTGGCCTCATGGTTAGACAGAGCACTGGTAAAAGTGAGAACAATGGAAAATGCAGGTTCACAAGAGTCAGCAATTCAAACTTTAATGCATAAGAAGCCCTACTAGCTTATAGTTAGTTAAGCGTGTCAAAAAACCTTATAAAAACCCCACATTACTCTTGCCGCAGGGCAGCCAGTTAAGTTCTTTGAGTGGCTGTCTCCTCTTAGACTCAGAGGGCTTGTCAAAGTGTGCACTCACTCCCTGCTCATTCATACCCCACTGAACTCTGCACACTATGCACTAGGCAATACACTCTGAATCTACGACTCATGACCCACCAGCGCCTTTGGGGGCAAGACGTCAAATCATGATACACCTGTTGTCCTTTCTGTCAGACACATACACACACACTCTCTCTCTCTCTCTCTCTCTCTCTCTCTCTCTCTCTCTCTCTCTCTCTCTCTCTCTCTCTCTCTCTCTCTCTCTCTCTCTCACACACACACACCTCTCTCTCTCTCTCTCTCTCTCTCTCTCTCTCACCTCTCTCTCTCTCACACCTCTCTCTCTCTCTCTCTCTCTCTCTCTCTCACCTCTCTCTCTCTCTCTCACCTCTCTCGCTCTCTCATCTCTCTCTCTCTCTCTCTCTCTCTCTCTCTCTCTCTCTCTCTCACCTCTCTCTCTCTCTCTCTCTCTCTCTCACCTCTCTCTCTCATCTCTCTCTCTCTCTCACTTACTGTTTTAGGAAAACACAACAACATTGCCAGAACAACGTCAGACTCCGTCCATCCAGTCTGCAGGGAATGGCCTACTGGAGGGTTAGAAGCAGTTCAAAAGATTTTCCATGTAAAATTAATAGACATGTGTAATTAAACATTAGTGTAGGGTTTGGGAGTGATGTTTTGAACAGGCGAAGCCTAAAAAGGAAGACGATAGATGAATAATTCCTTTCATCTTTCAGAAGAGGCAAACAGAAATATTAAGACTGTATTAATACATCATGTTTGATGTTAAGACCTCTGGCTATGGTCTACATTGGGGTTGAGGAATAAGACATGTGGCACCATCTTTCTACACTCTCTCCTGTATTCTCATCTCTCTTCACACCAGGTCCCTGATAAACCTATTTTACATAAATGAGATGAGCCTGGATAACTAAAGGTATAGAGAGGGTTTTCGGGTAATTTGGTGTCCTGGCTTTTGCACATTATAGTGTTCTGGTCCATATATGTATATGATTAAATGTATGAGTTGGCCTGAAAAAAACTTGTAGTTTGATCTCTCACTCGCTCTCTCTGTTGTTGAAGAACATATGTCATTTTAATGTGACTAGTCTGGATAAATAAGAATACATTTAAAGTACAAATGATTTCCCCCCCTGTTTAGTATTATTTGTGTTTTGGTTCTTGCATGTTATGGTCCATAACATTTCCATAAACTGTGTTCTGGTCCATAAACTGTGGGGTTGCCACATTTGTTTATGTTTATTGGTTGCCAGGTTGGGTGATTTGAAAGTTTGTTTTTCTCAGTGAACAGGAGCAGATGTGGCCAACACTCATTAGAGTTACCTCAACAGCAGGCAGATAGATAGAGAAGACCTCTGAAGTGCTATCTCCCTCTCTCTTTGCCATCATTGTAAATAAGAATTTGTTCTTAATTGACATGTCTGGATAAATAAATAATAAATAAATAAATGCACTTATTTACTCCCTCTCCCTCTTATATATATATCTTTAAGAAGCCCTCCTCTTCTCCACTCATTACCTGTATTAACTGCACCTGTTTGAACTCGTTACCTGTATAAAAGACACCTGTCCACACACTCAATCAAACAGACTCCAACCTCTCCACAATGGCCAAGACCAGAGAGCTGTGTAAGGACATCAGGGATAAAATTGTAGACCTGCACAAGGCTGGGATGGGCTACAGGACAATAGGCAAGCAGCTTGGTGAGAAGGCAACAACTGTTGGCGCAATTATTAGAAAATGGAAGAAGTTCAAGATGACGGTAAATCAACCTCGGTCTGGGGCTCCATGCAAGATCTCACCTCGTGGGGCATCAATGATCATGAGGAAGGTGAGGGATCAGCCCAGAACTACACGGCAGGACCTGATCAATGACCTGAAGAGAGCTGGGACCGCAGTCTCAAAGAAAACCATTAGTAATACATTACGCCGTCATGGATTAAAATCCTGCAGCGCACGCAAGGTCCCCCTGCTCAAGCCAGCGCATGTTCAGGCCCGTCTGAAGTTTTCCAATGACCATCTGGATGATCCAGAAGAGGAATTGGAGAAGGTCATGTGGTCTGATGAGACAAAAATAGAGCTTTTTGGTCTAAACTCCACTCGCCGTGTTTGGAGGAAGAAGAAGGATGAGTACAACCCCAAGAACACCATCCCAACCGTGAAGCATGGAGGTGGAAACATCATTCTTTGGGGATGCTTTCTGCAAAGGGGACAGGACGACTGCACTGTATTGAGGGGAGGATGGATGGGGCCATGTATCGCGAGATCTTGGCCAACAACCTCCTTCCCTCAGTAAGAGCATTGAAGATGGGTCGTGGCTGGGTCTTCCAGCATGACAACGACCCGAAACACACAGCCAGGGCAACTAAGGAGTGGCTCCGTAAGAAGCATCTCAAGGTCCTGGAGTGGCCTAGCCAGTCTCCAGACCTGAACCCAACAGAAATAATCTTTGGAGGGAGCTGAAAGTTCGTATTGCCCAGCGACAGCCCCGAAACCTGAAGGATCTGGAGAAGGTCTGGATGGAGGAGTGGGCCAAAATCCCTGCTGCAGTGTGTGCAAACCTGGTCAAGAACTACAGGAAACATATGATCTCTGTAATTGCAAACAAAAGTTTCTGTACCAAATATTAAGTTCTGCTTTTCTGATGTATCAAATACTTATGTCATGCAATAAAATGCAAATTAATTACTTAAAAATCATACAATGTGATTTTCTGGATTTTTGATTCCGTCTCTCACAGTTGAGAGTAGTGTATCAAATACTTGTTCTCCCCACTGTATCTTACCTCTCTCTCTCTCTCTCTGTATCTCTCTCTCTGTATCTCTCTCTCTCTTTCTGTCTCTCCTCCATGTTTGATCTAATAGTGTGTAATGGTGTGAAAAGTGCCTATGGATGGCTTGGCTGGGATGTGTGTCTACTGCTGGGCTGCAGCCTATCCACTCAACCAGGTCCACAGTTATACAGTGCCTTTAGAAAGTATTCATACCCCTTGACTTGGGGTAATATATAAAAAAATATATATATCCATTTTAAATTCAGGCTGTAACACAACAAAATGTGGAAAAAACCAAGGCGTATGAACACTTTCTGAAGGCACTGTACATGCTCTGGACTGACGATCAGCCTCAGTGGTGTGTGTGTGTGTGTGTGTGTGTGTGTGTGTGTGTGTGTGTGTGTGTGTGTGTGTGTGTGTGTGTGTGTGTGTGTGTGTGTGTGTGTGTGTGTGTGTGTGCTCTGAGTCGATGTGATGCAAGCACGAAACCAGCTGTGAAGTCTGAAGGTTGTTGATTTAAACTATAAATCTGCTTTGCGTGTGTGTGAGAGATGGTAATGTTCACATTGTTTCCTTTCTCTTCTCCTTTTTTGCTTTTTTTGTTTTCATTTTGGCCGTGTCATCATTTGCCAAGTGTGCTAGCCTGCGGTCGTCAACAATCACGCGATCGCCGAGTTGACTTTTAAAACACAGGAACGTTTGCTGTAACTCTGGTGTCCTGTATGGTGGATGGGTTAAATTAAGGGTAAGGGTGGACAGGGTTGGGTAGGGCTCTATTTAGGTGTTATTTATATGAGGTGATACACTCCTTCACTGTTACCTTGTGTTTAATACACTCCTGCAAATAAACTCACTAGTTCCTCTATCAAAATGTACTGACGAAAATAGCTGGTGCTGGTGTAACTGAGTCAGGTTTGTAGGCCTCCTTGCTCGCACACACTTTTTCAGTTATGCGCACAGATTTTCTATATGATTGAGGTCAGGGCTTTGTGATGGCCACTCCAATACCTTGACTTTGTTGTCTTTAAACTATGTTGCCACAACTTTGGAAGTATGCTTGGGGTCATTGTCCATTTGGAAGACCCATTTGCGACCAAGCTTTAACTTCCTGACTGATGTCTTTCTTCAATATATACACATAATTTCCCTGCCTCATGATGCCATCTATTTTGTGAAGTGCAGCAGTCCCTCCTGCAGCAAAGCACCCCCACAACATGATGCTGCCACCCCCGTGCTTCACGGTTGGGATGGTGTTCTTCGGCTTGCAAGTCTCCCCCTTTTTCCTCCAGACATAATGATGGTCATTATGGCCAAACAGTTCTATTTTTGGTTCATCAGACCAGAGGACATTTCTCCAAAAAGTACAACCTTTCTTCCAATGTGCAGTTGCAAACCGTAGTCTGGCTTTTTTATGGCGGTTTTGGAGCAGTGGCTTCTTCCTTGCTGAGCGGCCTTTCAGGTTATGTCGATATAGGACTCGTTTTACTGTGGATATAGATACTTTTGTACCTGTTTCCTCCAGCATGTTCACAAGGTCCTTTGCTGTTGTTCTGGGATTGATTTGCACTTTTCGCACCAAAGTACGTTTATCTCTAGGGGACAGAACGCGTCTCCTTCCTGAGCGGTATGATGGCTGCGTGGTCCCATGGTGTTTATACTTGCATACTATTGTTTGTACAGATGAACACGGTACCTTCAGGCATTTTGGAAATTGCTCCAAATGATGAACCAGACTTGTGGTCTACAATTTGGCTGATTTCTTTTGATTTGCCCATGATGTCAAGCAGAGGCACTGAGTTTGAAGGTAGGCCTTGAAATACATTCACAGATACACCTCCAATTGACTCAAATTCTGTCAATTAGCGACTCAGAAGCTTCTTAAGCCATGACATAATTTTCTGGATTTTTCAAGCTGTTTAAAGGCACTGTAAACGTAGTGTATGTAAAGTTTTGACCCATTGTGATACAGTGAATTATAAGTGAAATAATCTGTCTGTGAACAATTGTTGGAAAGATTACTTGTGTCATGCACAAAGTATATGTCCCAACCGACAAAACTATAGTTTGTTAACAAGAAATTTGTGGAGTGGTTGAAAAACGAGTTTTAATGACTCCAACCTAAGTGTATGTACACTTCCGACTTCAACTGTATATCCTAGTTGTCTGATTGTGTCACGCCCTGACCTTAGATATCTCTGTTTTTCTATGTATTTTGGTTAGGTCAGGGTGTGACTAGGGTGGGTACGCTAGTTTTTGTATGTCTAGGGTTTTTGTATGTCTTGGGGTTTTGTATGTCTATGTTGGCCTGATATGGTTCCCAATCAGAGACAGCTGTTTATCGTTGTCTCTGATTGGGGATCATATTTAGGTAGCCATTTTCCTAATTTGTATTGTGGGATCTTGTTTTTGTATAGTTGCCTTGTGCACTGCAATACTGCACGTTTGTTGTATTCTTTGTTGTAAGTTTCACTATTAAAGAATGTGGAACTCTACGCACGCTGCGCCTTGATCCGATCCTTTCAATGAACGTGACAGATTGGTTTACATGCTGTGCATGCTCTGTATTTGATAGCCCCTCTCTCTGTCCCTGCAAAGCCTCTCTCCCAGTGACTGCTGGGTAGGAAATGGTAAACTGGTTTCTAGGTACATCAATTCCCACTAATAACAAGTGTCAGTGTCATATGAAAACACATTGATTTTGTGAACTGACACAGAAAGGTAGAGAGAGAGCACAGCCTAGGGAAGAGGTAGAGAGAGAGAGGGTGAGAGAGAGGGGGGGGACTGGTGGAGAGAGAGGGGGAGGGTGAGAGGGGGAACTGGCAGAGAGAGAGGAGGAGAGCGGGAGGGTGAGAGAGAGAGCACAGCCTAGGGAAGAGGTAGAGAGAGAGGGTGAGAGAGAGGGGGACTGGCAGAGAGAGAGGAGTTAGGGAGGGTGAGAGAGAGGGTGGAACTGGCAGAGAGAGACAAGGAGAGAGGGAGGGTGAGAGAGAGCACAACCTAGAGAAGAGGTATAGAGAGAGGGGGGGGACTGGCAGAGAGAGAGAAAGCGAGAGGGAAGTGAGAGAGAGGGGGGAACTGGCAGGGAGGGAGAAGGAGAGAGGGAGGGTGAGAGAGAGGGGGGACCTGGCAGAGAGAGAGAGAAGCAGAGAGGGAAGGTGAGAGAGAGGGGGGAACTGGCAGAGAGAGAAGGAGAGAGGGAAGGTGAGAGAGAGGGGGAACTGGCAGAGAGAGAGAAGGAGAGAGGGAGGGTGAGAGAGCGGGGGGACCTGGCAGAGAGAGAGAGAAGCAGAGAGGGAAGGTGAGAGAGAGGGGGGACCTGGCAGAGAGAGAGAGAAGCAGAGAGGGAAGGTGAGAGAGAGGGGGGAACTGGCAGGGAGAGAGGGAAGGTGAGAGAGAGGGGGGAACTGGCAGAGAGAGAGGGGGGAACTGGCAGAGAGAGAGAGAAGCAGAGAGGGAAAGTGAGAGAGAGGGGGGAACTGGCAGAGAGAGAGAGAAGCAGAGAGAGAAGGTGAGAGAGAGGGGGGACCTGGCAGAGAGAGAGAGAAGCAGAGAGGGAAGGTGAGAGAGAGGGGGGACCTGGCAGAGAGAGAGGAGAATGTTCTGTTTTCTGTGTCTGGTTCAGGAATATATCAAGATGAAAGGTCTGCTCATTCAGCTGTGGTATAGTACTGCTGGAGTTGGATGGTTATGGCAAACATGGGTTGGATGGCAAACATATTCCTGTATGTCTGATGAGAATTAATCATCTGAGTTTTGTTAGTGTGCATGCATATGTATTTGTGATGGAGACACTGCTTCCCCAATAGCCTTCACATGTAAAAGTGTTGTAGTACTGTCTGGCATGAATGAAGTCTAATGTAGACATACAGTGCATTCGGAAAGTTATCAGACCCCTGACTTTTTCCAGATTTTGTTTCGTGACAGGTTGATGAATGCTCCATCAGTCTTCCAATCCTTTGTAGATGAGATTTTCAGGGACCTGCACGAGCAGGGTGTAGTGGTGTATATGGATGACATTCTGATATACTCCGCTACACCCGCCGAGCATGTGTCCCTGGTGCGCAGGGTGCTTGGTCGTCTGTTGGAGCATGACCTGTACGTCAAGGCTGAGAAATGCCTGTTCTTCCAACAGTCTGTCTCCTTCCTAGGGTACCGCATTTCCACCTCAGGGGTGGAGATGGAGAGTGACCGCATTTCAGCCGTGCGTAATTGGCCGAGTCCCACCACGGTAAAGGAGGTGCAGCGGTTTCTAGGGTCTGCCAATTACTACCGGAAGTTTATCCAGGGTTTTGGTCAGGTAGCGGCTCCCATTACCTCACTGCTGAAGGGGGGACCGGTACGTTTGCAGTGGTCGGCTGAGGCGGACAGGGCTTTTGGTCATCTGAGAGCTCTGTTTACCTCGGCTCCCGTGCCGGCCCATCCAGATCCCTCTTTTGCGTTCATAGTGGAGGTGGACGCGTCCGAGGCTGGGATAGGAGCCATGCTCTCTCAGCGCTCGGGTACGCCACCGAAGCTCCGCCCCTGTGCTTTCTTCTCGAGGAATCTCAGCCCGGCGGAGCGAAACTATGACGTGGGGGACCGGTAGCTGTTGGCTGTCGTCAAGGCTTTGAATGCACTGGCTTGAGTAGGCTAAACACCCTTTTTTCATCTGGACTGACCACCGCAATCTGGAGTACATCCGGGCGGCGAGGAGACTGAACCCTCGCCAGGCAAGGTGGGCCATATTTTTTACCTGTTTTGTTTTCACCCTTTCTTACAGACCAGGTTCCCAGAATGTGAAGGCAGACACACTGTCCCGGCTGTATGACACAGAGGAGCGGCCCATTGATCCCACCCCCATACTCCCGGCCTCCTGCCTGGTGGCGCAGGTAGTGTGGGAGATGGACGTGGACATTGAGCAGGCGCTACGTGCAGAGCCCACTCCCCTCCAGTGTCACACTGGTCGTCCGTACGTTCCGTCTGTTGTCCGTGACCGGCTGATCTATTGGGCCCACACGTCATCCTCCTCTTGTCATCCAGGCATCGGTCGGACAGTGTGCTGTCTGAGTGGGAAGTACTGGTGGCCCACTTTGGCTAAGGACGTGAGGGTTTATGTTTCCTCCTGCTCGGTGTGCGCCCAGTGTAAGGCTCCTAGGCACCTGCCCAGAGGTAAGCTACATCCCTTACCCGTTCCACAACGGCCTTGGTTGCACCTGTCGGTGGATTTCCTAACCGATCTTCCTCCCTCACAGGGTAACACCACGATCCTGGTTGTTGTGGACCATTTTTCTAAATCCTGCCGGGTCTCCCTACGGCCCTACAGACTGCAGAGGCCATGTTTACACACGTCTTCCAGCACTACGAGATGCCTGAGGACATAGTGTCTGATCGGGGTCCCCAGTTCACTTCGAGGGTCTGGAGGGCGTTCATGGAACGTCTGGGGGTCTCGATCAGCCTTACCTCGGGTTTTCACCCCAAGAGTAACGGGCAAGTGGAGAGAGTTAACCAGGACGTGGGTAGGTTTCTGAGGTCTTATTGCCAGGACCGGCCGGGGGAGTTGGCGGCGTTTGTGCCCTGGGCAGAGATGGCCCAGAACTCGCTCCTCCACTTCTCCACTAACCTCACCCCAGTACGCACTGGAAGGGGGAATCAGCCGGTTCTGGCTCCTTGGCATCAGAGTCAGACCGAGGCTCCTGCAGTGGACGACTGGTTCCGGCGCGCGGAGGAGTCATGGGACGCCGCCCATGTTCACCTTCAGCGCGCTGTGTAGACCGTCACCGCAGGTCTGGCTTTCGACTCGAAACTTGCCCCCCCCCGCCTGCCCTGCCGGAAGCTGGGTCCGCGGTTTGTGGGACCATTTAAAGTCCTGAGGAGACTGAACGAGGTGAGTTACAGGTTACAGCTTCCCCCCGATTACCGTATTAACCCCTCGTTCCATGTGTCTCTCCTCAGGCCGGTGGTGGCTGGCCCGCTCCAGGAGTCTGAGGTGCGGGAGGTTCCTCCGCCCCCTCTGGACATCGAGGGGGCCCCAGCGTACTCCATTCGCTCCATACTGGATTCGAGGCAGCGGGCGAGAGGCCTTCAGTATCTCGTGGACTGGGAGGGGTACGGTCCGGAGGAGAGATGCTGGGTTCCGGTGGAGGACGTGTTGGACCCTTCAATGCTGCGGAAGTTCCACCGTCTTCGTCCGGATCACCCCGCACCTCGCCCTCCGGGTCGTCCCCGAGGCCGGTGTCGGCGTGCTGCTGGAGCCGCGCGTCAAGGGGGGGGTACTGTCACGACTTCCGCTGAAGTCGGTTCCTCTCCTTGTTTGGGCGGCGTTCGGCAGTTGACGTCGCCGGTCTTCTAGCCATCGCTGATCCACCTTTCATTTTCCATTTGTTTTGTCTTGTCTTCCTGCACACCTGGTTTACATCTCCTACTAATTAACATGTGTATTTAACCCTCTGTTTCCTCCATGTCTGTGTGGGGTATTTTTTATTGTCAAGGTTGGCACGCTTCCGGCTGGTTTGCGCCGGGTTTTGTTTTACCCGTGCTTTGTGGCAGCCGGTACTTTGTACTTGGGTTTTGTACTTTTGCTGCCTCACTTGTTCTGTGGGCATTTGTTTTGTGACGCGGTTGCGTTCTGTATTATGATTGCCTAGTAAAGTGCTTTGTCCATTCATCTCTGCTCTCCTGCGCCTGACTTCCATGCACCAGCTACACCCATCGGTGACAACTTTGAAGATGCAAAATATTTTTTCTTGTGAAACAAACAAGAAATAAGATTTAAAAAACAGGAAACTTGAGCGTGCCTAACTATTCACCCCCTGTAACGGCTGTCTACTTCCTCCTCCTCGGATGAGGAGAAGGAGTAAGGGTCGGACCAAAACGCAGCGTTGTATGAAGACATAAATGAATTTATTAAACAAGACGAAACACGATGAACACTTGAATAAACTATAAAACAACAAAACGAATTAGACAGACCTGAACATGGAACTTACACAATAACATGAAGAACGCACGAACAGGAACAGACTACATACACGAACGACAACGAAACAGTCCCGTGTGGTGCGACATACACAGACACGGAAGACAATCACCCACCAACAAACAGTGAGAACAGCCTACCTTAATATGGTTCTCAATCAGAGGAAACGTCAAACACCTGCCTCTAATTGAGAACCATATCAGGCAACACATTTAACCAAACATAGAAACACATAACATAGAATGCCCACCCCAACTCACACCCTGATCAACTAAACACATACAAAAACAATGGAAAACAGGTCAGGAACGTGACACCCCCCCAAAGTCAATACTTTGTAGAGCCACCTTTTGCAGCAATTACAGCTGCGAGTCTCTTGGGATATGTCTCTATAAGCTTGGCACATCTAGCCGCTGGGATTTTTTCCCATTCTTCAAGGCAAAACTGCTCCAGCTCCTTCAAGTTGGGTGGGTTCTGCTGGTGTACAGCCATTTTTAAGTCATACCACAGTGTTCTCAATTGGATTGAGGTCTGGGCTTTGACTAGGCCATTCCAAGACATTTAAATGTTTCCCCTTAAACCACTCGATTGTTGCTTTAGCAGTATGCTTAGGGTCATTGTCCTGCTGGAAGGTGAACCTCCATCCCAGTCTCAAATCTCTGGAAGACTGAAACAGGTTTCCCTCAAGAATTTCCCTGTATTTAGAACCATCCATCATTCCTTCAATTCTGACCAGTTTCCCAGTCCCTGCCGATGAAAAACATCCCCACAGCATGATGCTGCCACCACCATGCTTCACTGTGTGGATGGTGTTCTCGGTGTGATGAGAGGTGTTGGGTTTGTGCCAGACATAACGTTTTCCTTGATGGCCAAAAGCTAAATTTTAGTCTCATCTGACCAGAGTACCTTCTTCCATATGTTTGGGGAGTCTCTCACATGCCTTTCGGCGAACACCAAACGTGTTTGCTTATTTTTTTCTTCAAGCAATGGCTCTTTTCTGGCCACTCTTCCGTAAAGCACAGCTCTGTGGAGTGTACGGCTTAAAGTGGTCCTAAGTGGTCCTTGCCTGGTCCGTGAGTTTTGGTGGGCGGTCCTCTCATGGCAGGTTTGTTGTGGTGCCATATTCTTTTCATTTTTTATAACGGATTTAATGGTGCTCCGTGGGATGTTCAAAGTTTCAGATATTTTTTTATAACCCAACCCTGATCTGTACTTCTCCACAACTTTGTCCCTCACCTGTTTGAAGAGCTCCTTGGTCTTCATTGCTTGGTGGTGCCACTTGCTTAGTGGTGTTGCAGACTCTGGTGCCTTTCAGAACAGGTGTATATATATTGAGATCATGTGACACTTACATTGCACACAGGGGGACTTTATTTAACTAATGATGTGACTTCTGAAGGTAATTGGTTGCACCAGATCTTATTTAGGGGCTTCATAGAAAAGGGGGTGAATACATATATACTCACCACTTTTCCATTTTTATTTTATAGAATTTTTTGAAACAAGTTATTTTTTTCAATTCACTTAACCAATTTGGACTATTTTGTGTATGTCCATTACATGACATCCAAATAAAAATCCTTTTAAATTACAGGTTGTAATGCAATAAAAATAATGCAGTATCGTGACTCAGCTTTCTAGATTGTTGTACAACCTTATCTTGCCCGTGGAAAATACTATACAAATGCATTATGTTTCAGCTACTGTATACAGGGCTTTGCCTTGCTTTGCTGAGTACTCTCACTCAACCATATATCAATGTGTAATTGACCAACAACTTAAAATCCTTCTATATCTACTGTACATGTATTGTATGTGTCATAGGTTAAATATATATTCTACCACCTCCAGAAGGATAAAATGCTATGTGCTGTAGAGAAGAGATTGAGAGCCTTGGCCTACAATAATGGCAGCAGTGGGATGGATGCCAAGCTGTCACACAGTTGGATGACATATCTGTATACTTCCCATTATTTCTTTATACAGAGAGGGCCTCTGGGATTAGAATGTGAGTGTGCATGTGTGAGAGAGAGAGGGGGAGAGAGGGAGGGGGGGGAGGGGGGGTTGGAAAGTGTTTGTGTGTGTTATTGAGCTAATGGAGGGTCTTGGGCTGTGTAAGGGAGCCCCTCCGTCTGGGCAGAGCAGATCATTTAATTAATATCAGCCTCCTCGTCCTCCCTCCCTCCCTCTCTCCCTGCCTCTCACTCATCATCCCTTCTTCCCAAGTGACTCATCTGCATAGTTCTGCTCTTGACACTCCCATCCCCATCCCCATCCTCTGAATTCATCCACAATATAGAGCTGTCCAACATCCAACATAATTTATTAATACATCGATTCATTTGTTTGTTTGTTTGTTCGATCTAACAGCTACACGTTCATACATAGAGAAAATGGCCTCATCTCCCCATAACATTCCTCTCACACTCTCTGAGCTTTTAAAGTTTATGGATAACAGCTATTTGTAGGGTTATTGTTTTTTATGTTGATATAACGACTTTACCCAAAGTGAAGCCTGCTTCAGCCAGCCTGTCATTGTGTACTTTATTAAAAGCAGAAGCAGTCTGGTACCAAGGCTAGCTACCTGAAGATTCACAAAATAAATCTTCTGGTTGATAAGCTTTATCTGACCATTGCTCTCTGTTCAGCCCAGTTCGAAGGAATTCACCAAACTGTAATGATAGTAAGCACATATGGTTCTGAATACATTTACAATGTTTGGTTCATCCCTGAGTCCTTAGCAGTGCCAGGTTGACAGTAACTACATTAGGCTATCTATTCTACAGGTGGTATAGCTTTATCTGACCTCTGCTCTCTGTGTTTTCTACAGGTGGTATAGCTTTATCTGACCTCTGCTCTCTGTGTTTTCTACAGGTGGTATAGCAGGGGGTATAGAGATCTGTATCACCTTCCCTACAGAGTATGTGAAGACTCAGCTACAACTGGACGAGAAGGCCAACCCTCCCAAATACAGGGGCATCGGTGAGTTTCTGACTGTATGTTTGTGTGTGTGTGTGTGTGTGTGTGTGTGTGTGTGTGTGTGTGTGTGTGTGTGTGTGTGTGTGTGTGTGTGTGTGTGTGTGTGTGTCCTCCCACCCTACAACACACAACACACAGTCTTGGTCAAAAGTTTTGAGAATGACACAAATATTAATTTTCACAAAATCTGCTGCCTCAGTGTTTTTAGATATTTTTGTCAGATGTTACTATGGAATACTGAAGTATAATTACAAGCATTTCATAAGTGTCAAAGGCTTTTATTGACAATTACATGAAGTTGATGCAAAGAGTCAATATTTGTAGTGTTGACCCTTCTTTTTCAAGACCTCTGCAATCCGCCCTGGCATGCTGTCAATTAACTTCTGGGCCACATCCTGACTGATGGCAGCCCATTCTTGCATAATCAATGCTTGGAGTTTGTCAGAATTTGTGGGTTTTTGTTTGCCCACCCGCCTCTTGAGGATTGACCACAAGTTCTCAATGGGATTAAGGTCTGGGTAGTTTCCTGGCCATGACCCAAAATATCGATGTTTTGTTCCCCAAGCCACTTAGTTATCACTTTTGCGTAATGGCAAGGTGCTCCATCGTGCTGGAAAAGGCATTGTTCGTCACCAAACTGTTCCTGGATGGTTGGGAGAAGTTGCTCTCGGAGGATGTGTTGGTACCATTCTTTATTCATGGCTGTGTTCTTATGCAAAATTGTGAGTGAGCCCACTCCCTTGGCTGAGAAGCAACCCCACACATGAATGGTCTCAGGATGCTTTACTGTTGGCATGACACAGGACTGATGGTAGCCATGGCATGCAGATGCACTCACACCTGCCTGCTGCCATTCCTGAGCAAGCTCTGTACTGGTGGTGCCCTGATCCCGCAGCTGAATCAACTTTAGGAGGCGGTCCTGGCATTGCTGGACTTTCTTGGGCGCCCTGAAGCCTTCTTCACAACAATTGAACCACTCTCCTTGAAGTTCTTGATGATCCGATAAATGGTTGATTTAGGTGTAATCTTACTGGCAGCAATATCCTTGCCTGTGAAGCCCTTTATGTGCAAAGCAATGATGACAGCACGTTTTTCCTTGCAGGTAACCATGGTTGACAGAGGAAGAACAATGATTCCAAGCACCACCCTCCTTTTGAAGCTTCCAGTCTGTTATTCGAACTCAATCAGCATGACAGAGTGATCTCCAGCCTTGTCCTCGTCAACACTCACACCTGTGTTAATGAGAGAATCACTGACATGATGTCAGCTGGTCCTTTTGTGGCAGGGCTGAAATGCAGTGGAAATGTTTTTTGGGGATTCAGTTCATTTTTGCAATTAATTGCAATTCATTTGATCACTCTTCATAACATCCTGGAGTATATGCAAATTGCCACCATACAAACTGAGGCAGCAGACTTTGTGAAAATTAATATTTGTGTCATTCTCAAAACTTTTGGCCACGACTGCATTCGGAAAGTATTCAGACCCCTTGACTTTTTCCACATTTTGTTACGTTACAGCCTTATTCTAAAATTGATTAAATAGTTTTTTGTGTGTGAGTTCCTCATCAATCGACACACAATACCCCATAATGACAAAGTGAATCAGGTTTTTAGAATTTTTCAAAAATGTATTAAAAATAAAAACATACCTTATTTACATAAGTATTCAGACCCTTTCCTATGAAACTCAAAATGAAGCTCAGGTGCATCTTGTTTCCATTGATCGTCCTTGAGATGTTTCTACAACTTGATTGGAGTCCACCTGTGGGAAATTCAATTGATTGGACATGATTTGGAAAGACACACCCCTTGTCTATATAAGGTCCCACAGTTGACAGGGCATTTCAGAGCAAAAACCAAGCCATGAGGTCGAAGGAATTCTCCGTAGTGCTCCGAGACAGGATTGTGTCGAGGCACAGATCTGGGGAAGGGTACCAAAACATTTCTGCAGCATTGAAGGTCTCCAAGAAAACAGTGGTCTCCATCATTGTTAAATGGAAGAAGTTTGGAACCACCAAGACTCTTCCTAGAGCTGGCCGCCCGGCCAAACTGAGCAATTGAGGGAGAAGGGCCTTGGTCAGGGAGGTGACCAAGAACCCGATGGAAACCTGGCACCATCCCTACGGTGAAGCATGGTGGTGGCAGCATCATGCCGTGTGGATGTTTTTCAGCGGCAGGGACTGGGAGACGAGTCAGGATCGAGGGAAAGGTGAACGGAGCAAAGTACAGAGATATCCTTGATGAAAACCTGCTCCAGAGCACTCAGGACCTCAGACTGGTGTGAAGGTCTACTTTCCAACAGAACAACGACCTTAAGCACACAGCCAAGACAACGCAGCAGTGGCTTCAGGACAAGTCTCTGAATGTCCTTGAGTGGCCCAGCCAGACGCTGGACTTGAACTCGATCAAACATCTCTGGAGAGACCTGAAAGCAGCTGTGCAGCGATGCTCCCCATCCAACCTGACAGAGCTTGAGAGGATCTGCAGAGAAGAATGGGAGAAACTCCACAAATACATGTGTGCCAAGCTTGTAGCATCATACCCAAGAAGACTTGAGGCTGTAATTAACAGGGTCAACAAAGTACTGAGTAAATGGTCTGAATACTTATATAAATGTTATATTTCCGTTTTTTTGTAATACATTTGCAAAGATGTCTAAACAGTTTTGGCTTTGTCATTATGGGGTTTTGTTGTAGATTGGTGAGGGAAAAAAACTATGTAAGCAATTTTAGAATTAGGCTGTAACGTAACAAAATGTAGAAAAAGTCAAGGGTTCTGAATACTTACTGAATTCAGTCTATACAAAGATCCCTGATACATACAAAGTCATCCCCCACCCCCACTTCGGTCAATCAGATCACGTCTTTCTGTTCCTACTCTCCGCCTACAAGCAGCAATTCAATAGGGAGCCACCAACACAGAGAATAGTGGACAGAGGCAGACTCAATGCTGCAGGACTGTTTTGAGAATACTAATTGGAATATGTTCAAAGATTCATCCATCCAGGACTCATCCATCAACATTGAAGAATATATATCGTTAGTCAAATCAAATCAAATCAGATTTTATTAGTCACAGGCGCCGAATACAGCAGGTTTAGACCTTACAGTGAAATGCTTACTTACGAGCCCCTAACCAACAGTGCAGTTTCAAAAAATATGGATAAGAATAAGAGATAAAAGTAGCAAGTAATTAAATAGCAGCAGTAAAAAATAACAATCTATACAGGGGGGTGCAGGTACAGAGTCAATATGCGGGGGCACCGGTTAGTTGAGGTAATATATACATGTAAGTAGAGTTATTAAAGTGCCTATGCATAGATGACAACAGAGAGTAGCAGTGGTGTGGAGAGGGGAGGGGGGGCAATGCAAATAGTCTGGGTAGCCATTTGACTAGATGTTCAGGAGTCTTATGGCTTGGGGGTAGAAGCTATTCAGAAGCCTCTTGGACCTTGACTTGGTGCTCCGGTACCGCTTGCCGTGCGGTAGCAGAAAGAACAGTCCATGACTAGGGTGGCTGGAGGCTTTGACAATTTTTAGGGCCTTCCTCTGACACTGCCTGGTATTGAGGTCCTGGATGGCAGGAAACTTGGCCCCAGTGATATACTGGGCCGTTCGCACTACCCTCTGTAGCATCTTGCGGTCGGAGGCCGAGCAGTTGCCATACCAGGCAGTGATGCAACCAGTCAGGATGCTCTCGATGGTGCGAGAGGATCTGAGGACCCATGCCAACTTTTTTCAGTCTCCTGAGGGGGAATAGGTTTTGTCGTGCCCTCTTCACGACTGTCTTGGTGTGCTTGGACCCTGTTAGTTTGTTGGTGATGTGGACACCAAGGAGCTTGAAGCTCTCAACCTGGTCCACTGCAGCCCCGTCGATGAGAATGGGGGCGTGCTCAGCTTCATTCTCCTAATGAAGTCACAGGCTTCATTAGGAAATGTGTTGAGGATGTTGTACCCACAATAACAGTCCGGACATACCCCAACCAAAAACCCTGGATGAACAGAGATATCTGTACCATTCTGAGAGCCCGTACTGCAGCATTCTATGTCAGCAGAACAAACCCTGATGTCTCGTTCCTGCTTGTGTATAAGGAAGGCTTTCGCTGCTCCGGATGAAACAAGGTGCTCTCACTCTCCAAGGCTGACGTGAGGAAAACTCTCAAGAGAGTGAATACTCACAAAGCCGCAGGCCTTGGCCGTGTCCTCAGAGTGTGTGCTGACCAGCTGGCCGTAACACATCTGGACAAGAGGAACACCGATGTGAGAATTATGTTAATTGACTACAGTTCAGGATTCAACACTATTGTTTCCTCCAAGCTCGACACCAAACTCAGAGCCATGGGTCTGGACACCACCCTCTGCAACTGGACCCTGGACTTCCTGATGGCCAGACCACCGGCTGTGAGGATTAGCAACAACACCTCCTCCCCACTGATTCTTAACACAGGGCCCCCCAGGGGTGTGTCTTCAGCCCTGTTCACCCACGACTGCGTGGCTTTGCAAGACATCAACTCCATCATCAAGTTTACTGACGACACCACGGTTGTAGGTCTATAACTAACATCAACCATTCAGCCTATAAGGAGTATGTAAGTGAACTGGCATTGTGGTGCCAGGACAACAACCTCTCCCTCAATGTCAGCAAAAGAAAGGAGTTGATTGTTGACTTCAGGAAGCAGAGGAGAGAACATGACCTGATCCACATCAACGGGACTGCAGTAGAGAGAGTCAGCAGTTTTAAGCTCTTCGGCGTCCACATCACCGAGGACTTGACAGGGTCCAACACTCTTGTCTCTACTTCCTAAGGCGGCTGAAGAAAACCACCCCGGGTCCATTAAGAGCATCCTGACCAGTTGCATCACGGCCTAGTACGGGAATTGTTCCGTCCACGACCGCAAGGCCATCCAGGACATCTATTCAAAATGGTGCCTTAGGAAGGCCAGCAGCATCATCAAGGACCCCACACACCCCAGCCACGAGCTGTTCACTCTCTTACCATCGGACAGACAATATACGAGCATGAGGTCTGATACTAACAGGCTCAGAGAGTTTATATCTACAAGCCATCAGACTGCTGAACACTTGAACTGGACTGACCACCTGCTCTGATTCTCTGCACCATAGCACACATGCACTCACACACACACACACACACACACACACACACACACACACACACACACACACACACACACACACACACACACACACACACACACACACACACACACACACACACACACACACACACACACACACACACACACACACACACACACACACACACACACACACACACACACACACACACACAATAACAAGCATTTCACTACACTCGACAAGCATTTCGCTACACTCGCATTAACATCTGCTAACCATGTGTATGTGACCAATAAAATTTGATTGGATTTGACAATAACACACATTACTTACCCCCTTCCTTTTTGCCAAGTAACTCATCTGCATAGTTGTGCTTTTGTATGTACATTGATTCACATACATCACAACTGCTGCTACCAGACTCTTATTATAATTGCTAAATACTGCACAATTGAGTTATTGAATCCTGTATTATGCTGATGCTAAAATGTTTGTTCTATTCTACTGAGACATTTAGTTTATGTTCCTATTCTTATCTTTTAATATGTATTATTGTTGTTGAGAAGGAACCTGCAAGTAAGCATTTCGTTGGACAGTGTTGACCATGTACAGTACCAGCCAAAAGTTTGGACACGCCGACTCATTCAAAGGTTTTTCTTTATTTTACTATTTTCTACGTTGTAGAATAATAGTGAAGACCTCAAAACTATGAAATAACACGTATGGAATCATGTAGTAAGCAAAAAAGTGTATTTTAGATTTTAGATTTAGAGCCTGGAGATGTATATACAGTACCAGTCAAAGTTTGGACACACCTACTCATTCCTGGGTTTTTCTTTATTTTTACTATTTTCTACATTGTAGAATAATAGCGAAGACATCAAAACTATGAAAAAACACATATGGAAAAATGTAGGAACCAAAAAAGTGTTAAACAAATCAAAATATATTTTATATTTGAGATTCTTCAAAGTAGCCACCTTTTGCCTTGTTGACAGCTTTGCACACTCTTGGTGTTCTCTCAACCAGCTTCATGAGGTAGTCACCTGGAATGCATTTCAATTAACATGTGTGCCTTGTTAATTTGTGGAATTTCTTTCCTTAATGCGTTTGAGCGAATCAGTTGTGTTGTGACAAGGTAGGGGTGGTATACTGAAGATAGACCTATATTATGTCAAGACCAGCTCAAATAAACAAAGAGAAACAACAGTCCATCATTACTTTAAGACATGAAGGTCAGTCAATCCGGAAAATTTCAAGAACTTTGAAAGTTTCTTTAAATGCAGCCGCAAAAACCATCAAGCTCTATTATGAAACTGGTTCTCATGTGGACCGCCACAGGAAAGGAAGACCCAGATTTACCTCTGCTGCAGAGTATAAGTTCATTAGAGTTAACTTCTTTGCAGCCCAAATAAATGCTTCACAGAGTTCAAGTAACAGACACATCTCAACATCAACTGTTCAGAGGAGACTGCGTTAATCAGGCCTTCATGGTCGAATTGCTGCAAAGAAACCACTACTAAAGAACACCAAAAAGAAGAAGAGACTTGATTGGGCCAAGAAACACAAGCAATGGACATTAGACCGGTGGAAATCTGTCCTTTGGTCTGATGAGTCCAAATTTTTTACTTACTACGTGATTCCATGTGTTATTTCATAGTTTTGATGTCTTCACTATTATTCTACAATGTAGATAATAGTAAAACTAAATAAAAGCCCTTGAATGAGTAGGTGTCTCCTAACTTTTGACTGGTACTGTATATATACATTTTTTAAATCCAGTCTGATAAACACTCCAAACAGCCTACCGTACCGTTCGGAGGCGTCCCCATGGTCCTAAAGCACACGGTTGTCTCATTTTGTATCACATTCCACTAATACAACTGGGGGGAACAGAAATGTAATTTCAGAATGTGGGTTAGGGACATGTCCCCTCCGTCCCTAGTGAATGTTGCGCCCCTGCATACGACTAATAAAACTTGAAACAACAATCCCAACCATACCCTAACACTAACCCTTACCCTAACCCTAACACTAACCCTTACCCTAACCCTAACCCTTACCCTAACCCTTACCCTAACCCTAACCCTTACCCTTACCCTCACCCTAACCCTAACCCTTACCCTAACCCTAACCCTAACCCTTACCCTTACCCTAACCCTAACCCTAACCCTTACCCCACCCATCTCCTTTAATACATCTACACCTTTTCTCCCCCAATGCATCTAACCCTCAAAAGATACAAGGTCGTCATTGTGTTTACCAAACCAATCAACCTTCATCTCTCTCTCTCTCTCTCTTGTGTGCGCTTTCTCTCTTTCTCTCTCTCTCTTGTGTGCACTTTCTCTCTTTCTCTCTCTCTCTTGCGTGCGCTTTCTCTCTTTCTCTCTCTCTCTCTCTCTCTGGCCCTCTCAGGATCTAATGATCAAATTACCCATCATCCTCAGGTGCATTAGTGATTCTGGCAGGCTGTCCACTGTGCTTGTTTGTATGACTGTTAACAGGCACACACGCACGCACGCACGCACGCACGCACGCACGCACGCACGCACGCACGCACGCACGCACGCACGCACGCACGCACGCACGCACGCACGCACGCACGCACGCACGCACGCACGCACGCACGCACGCACGCACGCACGCACGCACGCACACACACACACACACACACACACACACACACACACACACACACACACACACACACACACACACACACACAGTGTCAGTCTGGTTTCTCTTGGCTGGAGCTCTGAGGATCTGAGACCATCTTAATGAGCCCTGCAGACAGATGTCTCTGTCTCATACTAGCTAGCTATGCTTACCAAGGAGTTTTCATACTGTTGTGTCTTTCCATGTGTATGAATATGTGATTTTAATGCTCTCTGTGTGTCTATAGCTGGTTGTATGTTCATTTTAGGTTGTGTGTTAATTGTGTCTGTGTAGGTGATTGTGTGAAGCAGACAGTACATGGTCATGGGGTGAGGGGACTGTATAGAGGACTCAGCTCACTCCTCTACGGATCCATACCCAAATCAGCTGTCAGGTATGTAGAAGGCACCTAACCCCACACAAACACATGCACACTCACTCACATACCCACAATGCATAGCTCAAATGTCACGCTGGTCTCTGTAGTGTGGCAGAAGGAACGTCTTAGACTGGGGCATTTATCATCTTTCTCTGTATGTGTGTCTTAAAGGGCAGAGCCTGTCTGTAGACTGGATAGAGCTGCCACTCAGTGTCTCAGTGGAGATACAGAGAGGAAAACCTGTGGATGTGTGTTTGTGTGTGTGTATCAGTGTGTGTCAGTCAGTCAGATAGGGGAGGGGGACATTAGGCAAACAGGGCATAGAGGTGGACAGGGCAACAAGAGTAGGCCACACCATCTGTCTACACTCCAGGTCTGACAGCCGTGTGTGTGTGTGTGTGTGTAGGGGGGGGGGGGCTGTTTTTCATCTTCTGTCTTCTCCCCACCTCTCCCTCGTTTCCCTCTTTCCCCTTCCAATCCATCCTTTTCTCCCCTTTCCTACCATCTCCCGCATTCCATTAGCTGATTGCCTTTATGTACTGTGTGTGTGTGTGTGTGTGTGGGGGGGGGGGCTGAAAGAGGCCTTAATGTAGAGAGACTGATCTTTTTCATCCACCCGCCTAACTCCACCTGCCCCCCCTCCCCTCCTCATCCTCTTTCCCATCGTTTCATCCCCATACACCCCCCCCCCCTCCCGTTCTCCATGTACCTGCATCCTCCTTCCTGCCCTCCATCTCTTGGCAAAGAGCGATTGACCTTGCAGATAGAGCCCTGATGGGGTTTAGGAGACTCTCCATGGTCTCTGTGACAACCAAAGTGCCTCTGACTTGGTAGTTCTTGTCCATTTAGTCATTTTAATGTGCTAATCTAAAGTGTAGTTCAAAAAAGCATTTTGCCACTTCCTTGTAGTCCAAGTAAGGTGGATGGGAGAGAGTGAGAGAAAGAGAGAAACCAAGAGAGAGGGAGAGAAATAGAAAGAGAGAGGGAGAAGAGAGACACCTGTTTTGAAATTCCTTTCAAGGTATAAAGGTATCATTGCCTTCTGTTTGCCAGTCAGAGTGTGTGTGTGTTCCTGCACGGTGGAGAGAGTATGTGAGTCGTGAAGCGGCTGTCACTCAAACAAACAAACATGAATAGAGACAGATAAACATATGCAGAATTTTAAAGAACAAAGAAATATGAGGTGAAAAAAAGAGAAGGAAAGATAGTGAGAGCAAAAGGAGGGGTAGAGGGAGAAGAGATGAGGAAATAGAACAGCGAAACAAACCCAGAGATAGAGACAGATCGTCAATGTCTGAGACAGACATGAAGACATCGCTCAGACTAGACACTCTCGGGTGAGAGGGCAGAGGCACAAGAACTCTAGCCTTGTGAAACCAACCTGATCTTGCAGTAGTTCACATTCTGTGAGTGTACTGCTTTAACAGGCTACATGAAAACAAACTGTTAATCAACACTAAGTGGCAAAGTGTCTTTCTTCCCCCTCTCCTCCTCCTCCTATCTTCCACCATGTTCAGTTTGTCCCTGCTATCACCACAATCCAATTCCTGCTATAAATAACCTTCCAAGTGAAGGACTCTATGGAACAGCATCTCCTAACTGATTACTTGATTACTCTCTCTCACACACACACACACACGCACGCACGCACGCACGCACGCACGCACACACTTACTTCCTGAGGTGAAACGGAACTCTCAACTCACTTCCATGGTTGCAGTTGCTGGGCATCCGTTGCTTGCTGAGGCATCAGACTTTATTGCTACATTTTTTAACATGGAATTGCCTTGTGCTGGGTAGTAAAAAAAATCGAGTTCACTAGCAGTTTGTTTCACTTCACCTGGGCATCGAAGGAAGCCATTTGCCTCTTGCCTTGAGGTGTATCTATGTATCCACTTCCATGGGACTGAGGCAAGACTTCGACTGTGATTACTAAGCAGTTCTGTACTATGGGTTCAGAGAGGAAACTGGTGTGAAATTCTGTTCATCGGTAGTTTAACTGATTAAACCCAAAATTGCTTCCTCTAAGGTGTCCAGTGGGGTTCGAACTCTTTGAAGACTTTTCATTGTTTCTGTAGCTCATCCAGAGATATCAGTAACTCTGACCTTCCTCATCTTCACAGTTATACAGTATCAGTTTCTGTGTTTTACTGTCACCTAGGTAACAAGCTCAGCCACTCAGCTGAAGAGGAGGCAGGCTAGAGGGAGATTCTATTGAGAGTCTAATTCGATTCTAATATGATTCTAAAACATGTTAGATTTAGGTTCTAGTCTGATATTCTTAGAGATAGACTAATGTTAACATTCAAGCCTAACTCCTCTTCCTGATATCACTGTACCACACTCAAACCTGAGCATCAGCTCTGCTTGTTATTAATGACTCTAACTCAGAAGAACCACATTGATTGAACTGGTCAAACTGACTGGAATGGACTGTATATTAACCTGTTCTCTCTCTCCATCTCTCTTTTCTCTCCCCCCCTCCCTCAGGTTTGGTGTGTTTGAGTATCTCAGTAACCATGCCCGTGACGAGGCAGGGAAGTTGAACAGCACCAGGGGTCTGCTATGTGGGCTGGGGGCTGGAGTCATGGAGGCTGTAGTCATAGTCTGCCCCATGGAGACTGTCAAGGTACGTCTGAGACAGAGCATCTATCTACCCCCCTCTCATATTTCTGTCTCTCTCTCCTCCTCTCCTATTCCTGTCTATCTCCCCGTCCTCTCCTCTATACCCCCTCCTCTTCCTGTCTCTCTCCCCTATAGCCCCTCCTCTTCCTGTCTCTCTCCCCTATACCCCCTCCTCTTCCTGTCTCTCTCCCCTTCCTCTCCTCTTCCTGTCGCTCTCCTTCTCCTCCTCCTCCTCCTCTCCTCTTCCTGTCTCTCTCCCCTTTCTCTCCTCTATACCCCTCTCCCTGTCTCTCTCCTCCTCCCTTTCTCTCCTCCATGCCCACCTCTCTATTTTCCACTCTCAGATTCAGTGTCAATGACATCCCCTACCCACTGATCTGAGGTCAGATTGGCTGTTCAGCTGATGATAATAATATTTAATAATCATTTGGTGGGTGCTTATATTTTTCCTATTTCACACATGTGAATTGAAGATGTGTTTTTTTTGCATATCCCACTCTCCCTGAGACACCCTCAGAGATTGAGGTCACAGCCAGGGTCTGACATTATCAGCGGCAACCCTGGAGAAATGCGGGTTAAGTGCCTTGCTCAAGGGCACATCGACATATTTTCACCTTGTCAGCTTGGGGATTTGAACTAGCGACCCATGGTTACTGGCCCAACACTCTAACCGCTAGGCTATCTGTTTTAGATGTGGAGATGGGTAGAAAGAGCTGATCCCAAATCAGTCTCTAGATTTGTTAACTGTCTAATCCAACAGCTGTATGAGGGTGAGTTGACCCGATGGTTCAAGGAGGGTACTCTTTGATATTCTCTGAAGTAAAGCCCAAGGCTGTCTTGTCTGCTCTCAGTGCTCTGAGAAACTGATAATAAAATAATAAGGAACAATGGGAAAAAGTGATAATGCTATTTTCCTGGAGCAGGCGTGGGATTGTTAATAAAAGTGTGTGTGTGTGTTTGGCGATCACACTGTCCCTGTGTTCTTTCTCAAGGTTAAGTTCATCCACGACCAGTCTTCAGTCAAGCCCAAATACAGAGGCTTCTACCATGGAGTCAGGGAGATCATCAGAACCCAAGGTAAGAAAGGTGTAGGGGGAGGTTAACCATAGACACTGATCTAAGATCACTTTTGCATTTCTCCATGGTAAGGTTAGGGTTTAGGGAGGGTAATCTGGTCCTACCACCCTAAACTGGAGCAGTCAACAAAGGCCTTACATGTGGATTCACACTGACATCCACTGTTTAAAGAGGATAATGCATATGCTGCTACTACATCCAGTGATGCTAACTGCTGCTGTCTGCTTTTGTCCCCAAGGTATTAGGGGGACCTACCAGGGCCTGACAGCCACCGTTCTGAAGCAGGGCTCCAACCAAGCCATCCGATTCTACGTCATGACCTCCCTCAGGAACTGGTACAAAGGTATGAGACTTCAAAGTTGCGTGCCAGATGATATCCTGTTCCCTATATAGGGCTTTGGTCAAAAGCACCCTGAGCCATCATCATCAGGAAGCTTGAGTACAGATCTACACCACACAGAAAATGCTGACCTCTAGTGGTCAATTGTAAAAAGGTACTCTCTTTGACAAGTGTCAAAAGAGAGTACGTCACTTGGGTGATTGTTAAACAGCATTCTGTCTGTGTCTCCTTTTCCCAGGGGATAACCCCAATAAGGCTATTAACCCCGTGGTGACGGGAACGTTTGGAGCCATTGCAGGAGCAGCCAGTGTGTTCGGGAACACCCCACTGGATGTCATCAAGACCAGGATGCAGGTAAAGCATAGGGTAACATCTATGGGCACTTGTTTAGATCTAAAAGGATTGAATGTGTTAAAAATATATGTATGACTTAACTCCATCTCTGTCTAAGGGAATAACCCAGTTTCTTTCTTTCTAAGGGTCTGGAGGCTCATAAGTATAAGAGTACACTGGACTGTGCCGTCAAGATCATGAGACACGAGGGTGTACGAGCGTAAGTGCACCACTATACTCTTCTATACAATCAAACTTTATTCATGACACCCTTCAGGAGCATAAGGATTCTTGAGGTTCTATATGCAATTCTATGTTCTACTCTTCTTGTTCTATGTTCTCTAGGTTTTATAAGGGGACGGTTCCTCGGCTGGGCCGTGTGTGTCTGGATGTGGCCATCGTCTTCATCATCTATGAGGAGGTGGTCAAGGTTCTCAACACGGTCTGGAAGACGGAGTGAGGGGGTGCAGCTGGAGCCTCTGACCTCTCTGGGCCAAACAGGATGTGACCGGACAAATGAGCCTACTACCACTCTGTAGTGGGTTCCTTATCATTCTGAGTTAAAGCATAGTGGTTCTGCCTTGGCCTGACGGTCTAGCTACAGTAACAGTTACAGTAACAGCTACATGTAACAGCTAACCCAATGAAAAGGGTTTTCTTTTTGATCATTTATGATCAAGCCTTTAATGCAATAATTTTAAGTGTGATATGACATTTATTTTTTATAATACTTATGATTATAATAATAAATGTTTAATTGCAGAATTTGTTTTACTCTGTTCCAGATGCCAAGCCCTCCAGTAGCAAGCTGCCAAATTGTGACAAACCTAATTATTGTTACAGTTCTACTGTAATACAACTCACCCTTTTGGGCTGGCTAACAGCGTTTTCCTCAAGTGAGAAGTATGCATAGAGCAATATATTCTGACCAAGAGAAGAGAAAAAATGTAAATAATATACTGAATCATAATATATTGATCAGAGTCTTTATCAATGTATTTATTGAACGTTGAATGTTGACTAATGCGTCTTTGTGTTTGAGACCGTTGCTGTTATACTGTGCAGTGTTATGTACTAAATAGTAAGCCAATGCGCTACAGTGTTAACATTAAAGTACTGTAGGGATTGGGTGGGTGCAAGAGGTCGCATTGGGTTCATTACAGCTCATTCCGACTCAACCATAACTCAGTTTCCTAGCTCAGATGGCATCCTACCACAGATGTTTGTGTTCCAGATAGATCAGCCATATTCTGAGATGGAACCCTGGGGGAACATTCCCATTCCATCCACACATGTTCCAATCATTTCAGAGGCCTTTGTTGTCAACGTTTTAAAATTCTAAATCATTGACATTCTGTTATTTGGTGCCATTTTGGGGGTTGTTTTAGTGTTTTAAATTCTTTCGTTATTGTTGCCTTGCAGATGTGCCTATTCATTTACGAAAACAACCATTTTGAAACCATTACAATGTATTATATATTTTTGAATCCATCTCATCTAGGTTTTCAGGGTCTTGATTGTAGTGTAATAATGTGAGAACAGTCTGAGTCTGCACAAATGTCTGCCCTAACAACAAGATAACAAGGCTTTATTTTGCATCAGTGGAATAGTAAATGAAATGCATTGTTATTTAGCTTTTAGCGCCCAATGCCTTTGACTCTGCGTTGTCAGTAACGGTAGATTGACTGTTTTGACTCTGCGTTGTCAGTAACGGTAGATTGATTGTTTTGACTCTGCGTTGTCAGTAACGGTAGATTGACTGTTTTGACTCTGCGTTGTCAGTAACGGTAGATTGACTGTTTTGACTCTGCGTTGTCAGTAACGGTAGATTGACTGTTTTGACTCTGCGTTGTCAGTAACGGTAGATTGACTGTTTTGACTCTGCGTTGTCAGTAACGGTAGATTGACTGTTTTGACTCTGCGTTGTCAGTAACGGTAGATTGACTGTTTTGACTCTGCGATGTCAGTAACGGTAGATTGACTGTTTTGACTCTGCGTTGTCAGTAACGGTAGATTGACTGTTTTGACTCTGCGATGTCAGTAACGGTAGATTGACTGTTTTGACTCTGCGTTGTCAGTAACGGTAGATTGATTGTTTTGACTCTGCGTTGTCAGTAACGGTAGATTGACTGTTTTGACTCTGCGTTGTCAGTAACGGTAGATTGACTGTTTTGACTCTGCGTTGTCAGTAACGGTAGATTGACTGTTTTGACTCTGCGTTGTCAGTAACGGTAGATTGACTGTTTTGACTCTGCGATGTCAGTAACGGTAGATTGACTGTTTTGACTCTGCGCTGTCAGTAACGGTAGATTGACTGTTTTGACTCTGCGTTGTCAGTAAGGGTAGATTGACTGTTTTGACTCTGCGATGTCAGTAACGGTAGATTGACTGTTTTGACTCTGCGTTGTCAGTAACGGTAGATTGACTGTTTTGACTCTGCGTTGTCAGTAACGGTAGATTGACTGTTTTGACTCTGCGATGTCAGTAACGGTAGATTGACTGTTTTGACTGCGTTGTCAGTAACGGAAGATTGACTGTTTTGACTCTTGCTTTTACCTACATACAGTAAGTGCTGCATAAAATATGTACTGTAAGGTGCAGAAGGCCTCAGTCCTCTCCTCAGCATATGCTGTTTTAGGACTGGATTCAATCCGTATCGCAGAAGATTCGTGTTAAAATGTAAAGGTAATTTCCGATTGAGCCGACATATGCAGAGTTTACCATGACAATTGCCTTTACATTTCAATCAAGCTATAACGCAGATCTTCTGTGATACTTCTGCGATATGGATTGAAACCAACCAGATTCCATAATATCAAAATTAAATGGATATAATTTCAAATACCTAGAGGAATTTGCTGTGTTTCTTACCTTATTATAACCTCTAAAGCTAAGGTGGTACACTAAGGACCAAAACATGACCGCTTTGCCTTTGCATGCCTTTATTTGAATTTGAGTTTTTCACTAAGACATTTTTGAAAAGTACTATCTTGTGTGTGTGTGCGTGCATGCACTCCTCCATCCTACTCCCCTTTGATGAGGTCAGGGATGTAGCTGTCCTATCTGGAAATCTGAAAGTGAAAGAAACAGTTTTATAGTTACAGCATCATGATGTGGTTTCTGCATTCAAACAAGACCATGCTACCATTCATTTGCAACTGAATAGTGGCTCTGGCTATGTATACAAGCTAATGTTAGTTAGTGAATGACATCTGCGGTGGCCATATACAGTTGAAGTAAGAAGTTTACGTACACCTTAGCCAAATACGTTTAATCCTAGTAAATATTCCCTGTCTTAGGTCAGTTAGGATCACCACTTTATTTTAAAAATGTGAAATGTCAGAATAATAGTAGAGAATTATTTATTTAAGCTTTTATTTCTTTCATCACATTCCCAGTGGATCAGAAGTTTACATGCACTCAATTAGTATTTGGTATTATTGCCTTTAAATTGTTTAACTTGGGTCAAATGTTTCGGGTAGCCTCCCACAAGCTTCCCACAACAAGTTGGGTGAATTTTAGCCCATTCCTCCTGACAGAGCTGGTGTAACTGAGTCAGGTTTGTAGGCCTCCTTGCTCGCACACACTTTTTCAATTCTGCCCTCAAATTTTCTATAGGATTGAGGTCAGGGCTTTGTGATGGCCACTCCAATACCTTGACTTTGTTGTCCTTAAGCCATTTTTCCACAACTTTGGAAGTATGCTTGGAGTTATTGTCCATTTGGAAGAACCATTTGCGACCAAGCTTTAACTTTCTGACTGATGTCTTGAGATGCTGCTTCAATATATCCACATAATTTTCCTGCCTCAATGCCATCAATTTTGTGAAGTGCACCAGTCCCTCCTGCAGCAAAGCACCCCCTCAACATGATGCTGCCACCCACGTGCTTCAGGGTTGGGATGGTGTTCTTCGGCTTGCAAGCCTCCCCCTTTTTCTTCCAGACATGACGATGGTCATTTTGGCCAAACAGTTCTATTTTTGGTTCATCGGACCAGAGGACATTTCTCCAAAAAGTACGATCTTTGTCCCCATGTGCAGTTGCAACACCATAGTCTGGCTTTTTTATGCTGGTTTTGGAGCAGTGGCTTCTTCCTTGCTGAGCGGCCTTTCAGATTATGTCGATATAGCTTTCTTTTTACTGTGGATATAGATACTTTTGTACCTGTTTCCTCCAGCATGTTCACAAGGTCCTTTGCTGTTGTTCTGGGATTGATTTGCACTTTTCGCACCAAAGCAGGTTCATCTCTAGGAGACAGAACGCGTCTCCTTCCTGAGTGGTATGACGGCTGCATGGTCCCATGGTGTTTATACTTGCGCACTATTGTTTGTACAGATGAACGTGGTACGTTCAAGCATTTGGAAATTGCTCCCAAGGATGAACCAGACTCGTGGAGGTCTACAATTTGTCTGATTTCTTTTGATTTTCCCATGATGTCAAGCAAAGAGGCACTGAGTTTGAAGGTAGGCCTTGAAATACATCCACAGGTACATCTCCAATTGACTCAAATGATGTCAATTAGCCTATCAGAAGCTTCTAAAGCCATGACGTAGTTTTCTGGAATTTTCAAAGCTGTTTAAAGGCACAGTCAACTTAGTGTATGTAAACTTCTGACCCACTGGAATTGTGATAGTGAATTATAAGTGAAATAATCTGTAAACAATTGTTGGAAAAATTACTTGTGTCATGCAGAAAGTAGATGTCCTAACCGATTTACCAAAACTATAGTTTGTCAACAAGAAATTTGGGGGAGTGGTTGAAAAACGAGTCCTAACTGCCTTACCAAATCTATAGTTTGTTAACAAGAAAATGGTGGTGGTTGAAAAACGAGTTTTAATGACTCTAACCTAAGTGTATGTAAACCTTTGATTTCAACTGTAGGTACTTGTATAGTATTCTTCTATTCATATGGCTCTGGTGTTGTGCAGTACACAAACAAGGGTGTCAATATCATTCTCTTATAGACTACAGTTGAGGTAATTACAGAAGTTAGTACACTCAAATTATCTTGTTATGTGAAGTGTCTGTACCTGTATTTTCCATTCTGTTTTCTTGCACTTTTTCTTGAAAAGTCTTCAACTCCCTCCTCTCATCCTGCATTTCTTTTATCGTCCTCTCATAGTCCTCCTGCTCTCTCTCTTTGCTCTTTCTGAGGGAATCCCTTGCCATCACTACGCTGTCCATCACGTCCCCCAGATTCTGTATTACACTTTCCAGTCGTTTTTGGTCTTTCTCCAGCTCCATTAACGACTCCTCATATACTTCCTTCTCTTCCTTTTTTTCTTCTTTTGTTCTCTCCTCCCCACCTTCCATTATCCTTCTCACTCTCTCATCTGCTCCATTCCCTTCTTCACCCTCTTCTCCATGTACTTCCTCTCTCTCCCTCTCATTCTTTTTCATTTCCATTTCCTCCTTCCCTTTTCCACCTCTTTTTCACTCTCCGGAATCTTCTCCTTCAATCCAAAACTCAGTTTCTTCTCTATGGTGGCATCCTAAGGCGACAACAGGTGTGGAGTGGGTGCAGCCCATTTTGAGACAATGTTGAAAGAAGATTGGGCTTTCAATGCATAGATCTGCTGATGACGGCATGTCTCTGATGACAGAGGTGAAAAGTGCATTTCAGGATATTTTGTAGGCTACATAGAGAAAAAAGTTTACTTTTTTCAATAGAAGGGATATTATAATATAATTTAACTGTTATCCAAAGTGTATTACAGTGAGTGAATAGAACTTACTTTTTAGAAATCTGAAAAGGAAAGGGGTGAGATACTCATGCCGTCCAGGTTCAGTAATATTCACACACACACGCTTTACCCTCGGCTTGTAACAATAAAGACTGTATTTCCCGATATGACATCTCCATTCAAAAAATTATTTGACTATCGCCTTGTATGACACTGAGAACTCTGGATAACACAAGACTGTGCTGCCAAGCCAATGCGTAATTGTAGGCTACTCTGTATACCAGATGCTCTTAAAGGCTACTGTGTATGCTATCTGGTGTAATGTTTGCTCTTTGAGAGGAATAATACACCTACTGTAATCCTACTGTACATAGACTGTAGTCATGAATCATGTGGGGATGAGGATCTGAATTAACCATTTAAGTTGCCATGGTGAACGGTCACCTGACCTGAGTCACACGTGAGTGATCTATTACATTTGGTCACAAGACCGAGATTATTAGCCTGATGATCTCTCACTCATGATTTATAATCTAGCTGTGATAAAAACATACCTCCACTCCACAATTAAATGGATTGGAAACCACTTTTTGGGATCAGGATAGACTTACTGGTTGTAACATGCAGAAGGAAGAGGCTACTACCTGTACCTGCAACATGATGCTACAGCTGAGTCATGGAAATTCTCCATTAAATGTCCTTAGAATATTTGAAGAGTAGGCTTTCTACTGTAGGACCCAAATGAATACACACACTTGAGATTGGACAGAGATTGAAATCCTTATGGCGTTGAGCAATTTCTCATTTATAGGCCATCATATGATTTTGGGAGAATACTTAAGTCACACTTTATTTAGATAGTCCAATTATAGACAATCTACAGATGGTCATACTATCAACAAACTATCTGTTGATAAGCAACTGCTTGCTAAGGTTAACGTTAGGTTTAGGGCAAGTGGATAGTTAGTTGAAACGTTGACAGTTATTGAACATCTACAAACCATCTACTTGGGACTATCCAAATTGGGTTTTAATACTTCGTAATAGACCTATCATAGTACAAGGGGAAAGCCTAATGCTGCTGACACAATTGGCTTTTCCAATGCACTATATACGCACATTCATTTATTTAACCTTTATTTAACTAGGCAAGTCAGTTAAGAACAAATTCTTATTTACAACGACAGCCTAGGAACAGTGGGTTAACTGATTCGATCTAGCAACCTTTCTGATACTGGCCCAACACTCTAACCACTAGGCTACCTACCGCCCCACATTGTACAAATACTATCTGTACTACCCTTATTTGATATAGTATTTTTTGTTGCATATACTGTACAGCATTACATTTAGGTACTACCATCAATTAAGGAAGGTTGAAGTTTTTGAATCAATGAAACCCCATTACCACAATAAATACAATACACCACCATCCATTTACCACAACAAATACAATACACCACCATCCATTTACCACAATAAATATAATACACCACCATCCATTTACCACAACAAATACAATACACCACCATCCATTTACCACAAATATAATACCCTACCACACATTTACCAGTTTGGGAAACCCTGCACGAGACTACTGCAACGCTGTTGTCCCTGCCACAACATATTGGTGCCACAAAAAAAAAGAGAAGTTGATGTGCAGGTCCGGAAAAAACGTGTGCTAGTTTTGGATATTGATTAGAGATTGTCAAGGATGCACAGAAATTCAAAAATATGTGGAGTTTAGTTCAGATGATTTGTTTGCCATATGTGATCTATAAATTAGAGAGGCTCATAAGCTGTTTATTGATTGTGGGCTTTGAATAGAAGACGACAATATTAGAAGACAATATATTTGGTGAGAATCACATAGGGTACAAAATCTATTCTAGCTCTTAAAGGGGTAGTAGCCTACCTTGGGTGTACAATTTATAATTACAACATTATTTAATCTGCAGTTATTCTTCCGCTATTTATTCTGTTACCAATAATATTTACATGTTAATAGTATCTTTTGATTACAATTATTATGCCTCATCTTTTAACTAAATGCAATATAGTAGCTTCCAAAATGTAAGTAGGTATATCTAGCTGTCCGATGACAAACTGATGGAATGGCTTGTCCTGCACTTTGGAAAAACCCAGTGCATTCAGTGAATTTTGGAAAAAGATCTTGTTTCCTTTCTTAACATACCTATGTGAATGCAAAGAGGACCACAAAATAGGTGAAGTGAACTGGTCCTCAATCAAAGGCAGTGTGAATACTAAGAGAACTGAGTTATTTTCCTTTTTTGGAGTTCACTTTAAAGAGGACTGAGATTGGTTGTAGAAGTGTATAAAACATTAGGAACACCTGCTGTTTCCATGACAGACTGACCAGATGAATCTAGATGAAAGGTATGATCCCTTATTGATGTCACCTGTTAAATCTACTTCAATGAGTGTAGATGAAGGGGAGAAGACAGGTTAAATTATTTTTAACCCTTTTGAGACAGATTGTGACAGATTGTGTATGTGTGCCATTCAGAGGGTGAGTGGGCAGGTCAAAAGATTTAAGTGCCATTGAACAGGGTATGGTAGTATGTGCCAGGCACACCAGTTTAAGTGTGTATAGAACAGCAACGCTGCTGGGTTTTTCCATGTTCAACAGTATCCTGTGTGTGTATCAAGAATGGTCCAGCACCCAAAGGACATCCAGCCAACTTGACACAACGGTGGAAAGCATTGGAGTCAACATGGGCCAGCATCCCTTTGGAACGCTTGACACCTTGTACAGTCCATGCCCCGGACGAATTGAGGCTGTTCTGAGGGCAAAAGGGGGTGCAACTCAACTAATGTTTTGTACACTCAGTGTATGTGAAAATACCCTGACCCATATTGCCCTCGTTAGGAATAAAAACTAATGCACCTTCATCTCAAATATAAGGACAGGAAATTCATACCATTTATACCCAGAACAAATGCAGGTATATAAAATATACGAAAGAAATATTTAACCAACATTTCGTTATTGTACGTTGTAGGTATAGTATTGTCACAAACACTGATGGATGTTGAAACAAGAATGGGAAAGGAAAAGGGGATACATAGTCAGTTGTACAATGAATGCATTCAACTGAAATGTGTCTTCCGCATTTAACCCAACCACTCTGAAATCATGTTCAAATGTTTTTTTAAATGGTCAAATGGAAGTTAATGTGTTTATTACAGGTCAATAACATTCATGGCATATAAGTAGTATCCTTCAAACAGTACTTACAAAATGTTAAATTCTACAGGTGGCCAATTGTGAAGATCTTAGTTTATCAGTGGGCTTTCCTAAAGTGCTACCTTGATACTCAGTTTGACAAACACAACAAAATATACAGTACATTGCTAAAAAGTATTGTGGTTAAAACATGTATGTATGTATGTATGTATGTATGTATGTATGTACACACAGAGACAATGCAACATGTTATCAGAATACTGTCTATGTTTCTATTGTGATACTACAAGTGATACATTTTTGGCAATACACAAAGAGTCTAGAGATGTGTACTTCCCTGTCTTCATTAAGAAGGTTCAAGGGAACTCAATGGCAAGGACTACGTCACAAACAAGGCCAGTTTTGACATTTGAAATCAAATGAAAAAAAAAAAGGTCCACGTTCAATACAACATAATGCATTTACCACCAATACATCTTCAAAACAATGGGTTGTGCACATCTTTGAACGGCAGTACTGAACTCTTCAAGGGAGCTTGAAATAGTTTAAAATGAGTAGATGTCCTCAATGGATGAACTTGGGAGTGTTAAGACATAAAAACACTGTTATAACATAAACATAAATACAATATATAGTTTACACAAACACACATCAATACAATTCATATGAATAATATATTATTGTGTGTGAATTTGAGTGGTTCTTCATATAGTAAGCTCAACCATATAAAATGTCAAATGTTTCAGCCTTTCTGTTGGATTATGCTCATACAACTAGGAGTGTAAAAACATGCTTTTGTTATTCAGACCACAGCATGAGAACAGTGTAGTAGCATTACAGTGTCATTTTAAAACGGACGTACAAACTAATTAGTGATTGAATCACAAGCATCCTGAATACTCTATTTTTCCAAATGAATGGGGCAAAACAATGTTGACCATGAATAACAAATCGAATCCTTAAATTAACCATGATAAAAAAGACAAGTAGGGTGAGACACAGACATACACCACGGAGCGATTGATCAAACATGAGTAAACACAGTCACAAAGCCCAATTATCTTATGTTAACAATCACTCAAGCACCTTGAAAGAAATGCTAAGTAACATGACCTGGAAAGAGATGAACGACGACTGCACCATTAGATATTTAAAGCACTGTCTGTCACCTCAAACACTGAAGGATGGCAAGGCATCATTACATGTAAGTAGTATGAAACGTGTGTGTGTATATATATATATATATATATATATATATATATATATATATACTGCTCAAAAAAATAAAGGGAACACTTAAACAACACAATGTAACTCCAAGTCAATCACACTTCTGTGAAATCAAACTGTCCACTTAGGAAGCAACACTGATTGACAATAAATTTCACATGCTGTTGTGCAAATGGAATAGACAAAAGGTGGAAATTATAGGCAATTAGCAAGACACCCCCAAAAAAGGAGAGATTCTGCAGGTGGTGACCACAGACCACTTCTCAGTTCCTATGCTTCCTGGCTGATGTTTTGGTCACTTTTGAATGCTGGCGGTGCTCTCACTCTAGTGGTAGCATGAGACGGAGTCTACAACCCACACAAGTGGCTCAGGTAGTGCAGTTCATCCAGGATGGCACATCAATGCGAGCTGTGGCAAAAAGGTTTGCTGTGTCTGTCAGCGTAGTGTCCAGAGCATGGAGGCGCTACCAGGAGACAGGCCAGTACATCAGGAGACGTGGAGGAGGCCGTAGGAGGGCAACAACCCAGCAGCAGGACCGCTACCTCCGCCTTTGTGCAAGGAGGAGGAGGAGGAGCACTGCCAGAGCCCTGCAAAATGACCTTCAGCAGGCCACAAATGTGCATGTGTCAGCATATGGTCTCACAAGGGGTCTGAGGATCTCATCTCGGTACCTATTGGCAGTCAGGCTACCTCTGGCGAGCACATGGAGGGCTGTGCGGCCCCACAAAGAAATGCCACCCCACACCATGACTGACCCATCGCCAAACCGGTCATGCTGGAGGATGTTGCAGGCAGCTGAACGTTCTCCACGGCGTCTCCAGACTCTGTCACGTCTGTCACATGTGCTCATGTGCTCAGTGTGAACCTGCTTTCATCTGTGAAGAGCACAGGGCGCCAGTGGCGAATTTGCCAATCTTGGTGTTCTCTGGCAAATGCCAAACGTCCTGCAGTGTTGGGCTGTAAGCACAACCCCCACCTGTGGACATCGGGCCCTCATACCACCCTCATGGAGTCTGTTTCTGACCGTTTGAGCAGACACATGCACATTTGTGGCCTGCTGGAGGTCATTTTGCAGGGCGCTGGCAGTGCACCTCCTTGCACAAAGGCGGAGGTAGCGGTCCTGCTGCTGGGTTGTTGCCCTCCTACGGCCTCCTCCACGTCTCCTGATGTACTGGCCTGTCTCCTGGTAGCGCCTCCATGCTCTGGACACTACGCTGACAGACACAGCAAACCTTTTTGCCGCAGCTCGCATTGATGTGCAATCCTGGATGAACTGCACTACCTGAGCGACTTGTGTGGGTTGTAGACTCCGTCTCATGCTACCACTAGAGTGAGAGCACCGCCAGCATTCAAAAGTGACCAAAACATCAGCCAGGAAGCATAGGAACTGAGAAGTGGTCTGTGGTCACCACCTGCAGAATCACTCCTTTATTGGGGGTGTCTTGCTAATTGCCTATAATTTCCACCTTTTGTCTATTCCATTTGCACAACAGCATGTGAAATTTATTGTCAATCAGTGTTGCTTCCTAAGTGGACAGTTTGATTTCACAGAAGTGTGATTGACTTGGAGTTACATTGTGTTGTTTAAGTGTTCCCTTTATTTTTTTGAGCAGTGTATATACACACACACATACAACTGTAAATAAAACTGTATGGCTAGAAAAACATGTAACAGAAATATTAATGGAACAAACACCTTTTAAAAGTTCATGCATAAAATATTAGAAAATATGGTACCGTATTTGGTACAACCCTGAGAACTATTGCAAATCAACCTTTTTAAGAGGCATTTAACATAAATCCTACAATTTGTTATGTTGTAAGATTTGTTAGAGCAAGTTCAGTTGTCTATCAAGCCTTCTTCCTTATCAGCTGTAGTATTAAGTTAGTCCTCTTAGCAATAACATTGCCCAATATTTCCTCATCTCATGACATAGATGGAGGTGAATTAGGCTCTGAAATGTCAGTCTTTAAAAAAGTAATGAATTCTGAACAGTTATGGCAATAGTGAGCAGAAATAGCACAAGACTTCCATAGGTATTGGTAAGAGACAATATATGAAGGAAGGATTTGACATGGTGGTCGATGACAAAACTTGCTCTAACAATTCTTATGGTGATAAACATGTAGAAATTGTAGAATTGGAAACCCCATCTTAAAAGGGGGTTTGGCAGTGTCTAATCTCAGAATCCAGAACCAAATCTAGAGTGAACGCGGGCCTCTGGCCAGCTGAGATGTTTGGCCTAATGTGAGTGGCAAAGTCCACATGCCCTCCTCTGAAATTCTTTTAGTCATCTATGGGCCTAAATTAACCCCTCCCTTTCCAAATTCTAAAGATGCCAGGTTTAGACCAACCCGGCGAAATCGTGATTTGTCCAAATAATCAGTGACACAAAAACCAGCTCACCAGAAGAATGGTTCCTAGTAACCCTCATATTCCCAGACGTAACTTTGGTTACGGATGTTGTGAGACACTATGCATGCCTCTAATATGACTAGGTACAAGTTTCCCTTCGTATCTAAGCGCTGCTTACCCTGCCTAAATCCTAACCACTAGGTAGAAAAACACTGAACTGACCTTAGATTGGAGTCTAGGGGCAACATGATCCTAGTACTACTGCTACTGATATGGCGGTGGAGGCTGGGGTGCGTAAACAGGAATATTACACAGCACAATGGGGAACAGCACCTTGAGGTCCGTGGAACCTCTGATACGTAGACTCACCTGCAGGAGAGAAGAAGAACAGGAAGAGAAGACAACGTCAGAACAGAAGGATAAGCATTGGGCCAGTCCAATCACCTATTTAACCTACGATTATGAGGAGATCTGTGCAGGTTATACAGATGTAAGCAATATGGCAAAAATTGCACCTGGGCTATCGAGAGGGCAAGTAGGGGTGATTTCCATATTGCTTATACCTCTCAGCCTCATATTCACAACAAGTCTCTAGAGTAGGAGTGCTGATGTAGGATCAGTTTTGTGTTTAAGATCATGAATAACATTACATGGACAAGGGGGGACCTGATCCTAGATCAGCCCTCCTACTCTGAGACGCTTTGTGAATGCAGGCCCAGATCTCCAGGAGTGCTTAGGGGGTAGGGGTCAATTTGGGATTGGTAGTAAAAGCTGCATCATTTCCAGATGGATACCTACATCCACAGTGTAATCCAGCTCCAGTATAGGACAGTTGGAGATAGTGAGAGTCGTGTTGGGAGGGATGAGAAGCATCATATCGCTGTAGACCTCAGAGCTACTGGGGTTGACCGGCTGACCATCCACTGAAGCCAGGTTTTTCATCTGCAACCTCCTGTTGCACTTGTTATGGGTGTAAAACATCTGCTTCTGGATAAGGGTTGCATGCGGAGTCACTATCCGAGAGGAGCCGTTACTAAGCTCACAGATGATTTTCACCATCTCTCCTACAGAAAAAAAAGGGGATTCAAAGGTGAGATGTCTGTTTATTGGAGTGTGTAAACACAACTATCTTGGAAGACTTGACAAGTGATCAGTGAACAGGAATTTCTATTGAGTCTCCATTTATTTGACAATAATAGACAAGAGTAAGCTATCATTTTGTACACCAGTCATGCCCTGGAAAACTCAGACACGCACACACAGCATTTCTAGCTAACATTCTGACACAATTATTCCCTTGTTCACAAAGACAGACCCACTTCATAGACCAAATCTGTGTGCATACCACAGTCTGCTGGCTAACATATTGGTCTTGTTTTGTAAAAAACTAGCCTTGTGAACAAGAACTTACTTCTGCATTCCCGGTTCGTTTCACATCGTGCACGTAGAATGTGAACTCAGGATGGTTGAAGGCTAGTAAAATACAACAATGTCAGGGCTGGAGCCCCTCTAAGGAAGTTTTTTTTTATTGTTCCAGTACTAGCTTCCTGTGTATGTGTACATCAAGTTGCCTAACGCTACAGAAACAGGAGATTGGTCCAAAGGGCAGGAGCCTTTCGGGCTTGGACAAGGCTTACTCACCTGGGACAAAGCCTTTCCTCTCAGTGCAGACAGTCATTGAGATGGGACCTGAGGCACACCAGAGGCAGCACAGGGTCTTGGTGTTGCTGCCTGCCAGAGGAGCCTGGAACAACACACAGATCTGCGGTCAGGCTATACTTTGTATGGCTGTGACAAATGCTGAAATTCTTTCTTCAACTCAAACCAATCTAATATGTCATAGGCCTATATCAAAAGGGAATCAGGTGGATAACCTACATAAGGCAATTATAATAGGATGACATTTAGCTCATTGACATTCAAGGTTGGCGTAATGCCCAGGTAGGTTCAGATAGACAATGGGGGGACATGCCCTTACAAGAAGATGTGGTTGGTTGGCATCTATGTGGCTGGCAAAGTTGAACTCAGTCACAAACTCCTTGGCTAGATGCCATGGCCTGTGTATCTCCACCTTCATTGAGTAAATGATACTGCCATGCACCCCATGGAAAGAGGAGGGGAAGTTTCTGAATGAATGGAAATATGTTTAACAATAATGGTCAGACCTTGAGTATACAACAGTGAATAAAACACACACACACAGTAATAAGACTTCATACACACCCTTGTGGGATTTGGCATGTGAATGGGTACACATGGGTTCCTGGTTGAAGTGTGGTGTTAGGGACCGCTGAAGATTGAAAACAAAACAGTTCATTTAAACACAACAACTAGCTAGCTAGCTATGATTATAACTCCAATGTGATACACAGGAGCACACACACCTTTTAAATACACCGGTGTATCAGAATTCAGATTATGATGCATCTTTGTAAATAAGTAACTGTGTAGCTAGCTAAGTAATAACGTAACTACCGTTATTTTCTTGCATTACGATTTGAGAGAAGTTGAAGAATTCCAGCCTTGCTGAGTGGACTCGTCGTTGCCTTCTGCGTCGTCCTCTTCTTCCACCACTTCCTCCTTGTGTTGTCCACTGTACCTTTGCTTTTCCATTTAATGCTAATGTTATAGAACTGAGCTTTGTTTCTTTCGAAAGATCAAAGGAAATCTGACCTGCCATAAAGTCACCACTCGAGAAAGTCCCTCTCGGGTTATTGGCGTTGAAATGTATTGTAAAATTTTTAAACGTTTCTCCAAACATTTTTGTACAAAAAAATGGCTCTGAAGGAAAAGCAACAACTGTGTGTGTTTGTACTGTTTAAACCACACTGCGCAAGCCCACGATATGCACACAGGGGCGTCTCGTGCTGAACGGTTCTTCTTGAATGGGAATTTTAACCCGTTCATGTCCCTTCAGTCAATCAAAGTATTTTCAAAACGTAACGCTAACAATTGCAACCTGCAAGGTTTAGATGTGATGGCGATTATTTCATATGGTTTAGAGATATGAAAGTAATGAAATGTAGCCAAATTAATTAAGTTCAATTCACCAACTGCAATGACAATTTAGCTACTGACAACTAATATCTAAAATAGCAATTTAGCTAGCTAAACAGCTTCACAATCGATCAACTCATCATTCATTCCACTGAGAGCACATATTTTGAGGGAAACGTTTAACCCTCGCACGTGCAGGTAAATTTCTGTTCTCGTTAAGCTAAGGTGCTCTGATTGGCTTTGTTTGTGCATGGAGAAAGCGACACCTTTCAAGGCTATTGTTTGTGCACGGAGAAAGTGTCAACACCTGGGCGGTGATCAGTATGGCACGATCCACAATGACAACATTCCGATAGAAATATATTCGGGCAGATATGCCTCTGACATGTACAGTACAGTAAGGAATCTTGTCAGGCCAGCTCAGTATTGCAGATATAAATGCCATGCAGGCACTGAACGGGACCCTACCTAACATGTCAGAGAGACATGTCTGTTCTACACAAAATACACTCAGTGGCCAGTTTATTAGGCACACCATACATTCACGAAAATAGTTAGCTCCCACAGAAAGTGGTCTTGGCTTGCTATATAAAGCAGGCATTCATTTACTGTACTATTGAACGTTAGAATGGGCAAAACGAGTGACCTAAGCGACTTTGAGCATGGCATGATTGTCGGTGCCAGGAGTGCCAGTTCCAGTATCTCAGAAACGGCTGGCCTCCTGGGATTTTTACGCACGACAGTGTCTAGGTCCCTCAAACTAAACTCTGGACCTCGAAGCCAGTTCTACTACATTTTTGCACACTAGTCAGGAACTGATTTAGAGGTACAATTAATTAGCAGGTTGAACAGAAAACCAGCAGGCTTCAGACCTCGTAGGGTAAGAGTCGAATGCCTCTGGTCTAGGGTTAACAGAGATTGGTGCGACCAACAAAAAACATCCGTCAGCGGTAGTCCTGTGGGTGAAAACAGCTCGTTGATGACAGGTCGAAGGAGAATGGCAAGAATTTTGCCAAATAACGGCGTAGTACAACAGTGGTGTGCAGAACGGCATCGCAGAATGCACGACTCGTCGATCCTTGTCACGGTTGGGCTATTTCAGCAGACGATCACACTGGGTTCCACTCCTATCAGCTAAAAACAAGAAGTGGCTCCAGTCATCACCAACAATGGACAACAGTGGAATGGAAAAACATTGCCTGGTCTGACAAAGTCAGGGTTTGGCGTTAGCAGCATGAGTCCCAATCCTGCCTGGTGTCAATTGTACAGGCTGGTGGTGTAATGGTGTGGGGAATGTTTTTCTGGCACACGTTAGGTCCCTTAATACCAAATGAGCAACGCTTCTATTCCCGAATAATTCCGGCTGTTCTGGAGCAAAGGGGGGTCTGACCCGGGACTAGGTAAACCGGCCACTAAGTGGATGTCCATATAAGTTCCACAACATTGTTCCAAGTAGCCTACTGAAGTAAGGAACACAGTATGATTAAAAAAACATAATTTGTAATTATATAATTATACTGGTAATTACTTTTATGTTAACTTGTTCATTTCTGACATAAAATATATATTTTGACTTGATTTTTGTCGATGAATTTGTGAAACAGTGTTGCACAGAGCACATTCAGAGATGGTGACAACTGAGGTGCACTGTTATTTTCTTGACACTAGATGGTGATAGTTCCTTTTCCTTTGTATGATGTTCAGCGTTTCACCTGAGCAGCTCAATGAAGACAACTAATGCTGCGTTCAAAACCAAGTGGGAAGGTGGTATTTAGCACATACGACTGAGAAAAATCCACTTGAACGTCTCTCCAGCTCGTAATTAGAAAGTCAGAAAGTAGTCTGTCATCCCTGAGCTCTGACTTCTCCCACATCCTGACCTCTGATGTCACCTACTAAGGAAATTACCTTGATAACAGCATTTTCGGCAGTTAAATGTAACAAAATGTTATTTATAATAATCTATCTATTAATATGACTTTTGAACACTGTAATTGCATGGGTTAACTGCCTTGTTCAGAATTACATATTTTTGCCTTGTTGGCTCAGGATTCAATACAGCAACCTTTCAGTTACTGGCCCGATGCTCTAACCACTAGGCTACCTGCTGCCCCAGACTGGAGTCATATTAGAAATCTGTGCAGGAAGCAATGAGAAGCAAAAGCCATTTTCATTGTGTGGTTGTTGAACAATGAATGTGTTTAATCTTAAAGGGAGCCTATCGGTAACATTTTAACCTCTTTTAATGTCAATATATTCAATTTCAGATATCAAGCTGCAGTAGTGTTTTCAAAGCTTCACTTTGCACTCTGGTTTTAAGAGAGAATACAATCTCCACAATGTTGAAAATGGTTTATTAGAAAAACATTTCCAGGACATAAAATTCTAGGACATTTATAGGACATAAAATCACTTGACACAAGTTTACTTTGACCACATATCTTTCCATTCCCACTGTGTCGTTCTTCGTGGTGAACTTAGCAGAGAGACATCGACTGCCAGTGCTCTTGTCTTCGCGATGGGTGCGTCCCAAATGACACCCTATTCATTACTTATATATTAGTGCACTACTTTTAATCAGGGTGCATAGGTCAAAAGAAGGGTACTGGATAGGGAATAGGGTGCCATTGAAACTTTCTCACTGGGGCAGTGAAGTGCAACAGTTTGAACAATTGACTTGTCAGAGGTCATGCCGGGCTGTGTAAATGTATTGAGGCCATGTGTTACAAGATGTAGAGCATGTTTTGGTCTTGTAACAATGACAGTTCAAAGATGGTTATCATACCACACTGCATGGATCACTGCTCAATGCTGTCAGAACACTACAACTTGACAGTTTGCACACAAATACACACACACTGCTCATTAGTCATGCCTCTGTTTTTATGTCCTGTTAAGCAACGGAGAAGGATGAGGGCCTTCAAATACAGCTGTATCAAAAAATGTTATATATATGCTGTATAAATGAGAAAAAACTTCTTCAAGAGCATCCCAAACTAATTTCAAAGAAACATTCAACATAAGAGCAAGTTGTCATCACTAATTGAGGAAAGCATCTTTCCCTGGTGAATTCCCTTGAATTGTCCATTAGACGTGATGACTCCTCTCGATCCATTTTTATCTTAATACACACATAAATAGTGGAGTAGATGTTTCAAGTTTAAATTGGACAGAGGGTTGCAGTGACTCAATCTCACTGGCATTCTCTACAGAGTGATCATGACCACCCTTGCTCTGCCAGGTGGTCCTTTGCCATGATTGGGTATTGCCCACAAACGCTTGTTAGGACAAGATGGGCAGTTGAGTTAAGACGAGGAGTTTTGTCTGATCACGTCCTCAGAGTTGTTCCTGACCACGTCCTCAGAGTTCTTCCTGGTCTCCTGGCCATGGCTACATCTTGATTCTCCATCCTTTTCCAAAAGTGTACACTTCCATCACTGATTTAGAAGCATGGGATTTGTTTAAGCATTGGCTGGAGGGAGTTTCCACTGTTGTAAAATCCATGTGACAAAGGCTGTGTTTAGAGTCATCCAAATAATCAAATTCTGATTGTTTTTCTCCATGTCCAGTATATATTTTTTTGCCTCCACATTCAGTTTTACGTGGCCCATATCAGATTCACGGATTGCCACTGATGTAGCCTCTGAAATAGTGCACAGGTGAAATGCTTGTCACTTTTCCTTATTTTTTTGTGGGGTGATTGTCATGGTAATGATTTTATTTTTTGAGCGTCCAGACTGAGGGCGCCTATGAAACATCAGAATTGTATCAGGATTGAGAAATGTGGACTAAATCTGAATTCAAAAGATCAGTTTCTCTTGTTTACACGTTCGGGAAAAAAATCTGATGGGTATTTGATATGCAAATACATCGGACTTGGGCTGCCTGTGTAAATGCAGCCAAAGTGTACACATTTTTGAGAATTTTGAAGAATCAGGACTCAGCCCAGGTCACATGGTCAGCCCTATCACAAGAGAACCAAGGATGGTTAAGTGAAGCATAACCTGGGATTGGGCGTATCTCCCGTAGTTTTTGGAAGAATTTTAAATGTCAAAAGATTGTTACACTATGTAAAACCTCACTATTTGTACATGATTAACACCTACAATGTTGGTTGGATTGTTTCACTTTCCTTGCCTCAGTACAAAACATTCCACTGTTAGTAAGAGTGGAAATTTGAGGACTTTTGATTTGCTTTGAGGGGGCTTAATTCCACTCAATGAGAGGTTTTCAGTAACAGTGGAGGGTAGAAATCTGTATCAAAGGTACCTAAGCTTTGTACACAGGGACTAATCCAGGAGCAAGGGGATCCAGCTGGTTTGAAAGTGGAAGTCTATTTGTTGCGGGCGAGTGTTTGGCACGCTCTGCTACAAGGCTGCTGCTCCCAGGCAACGGGACCTTTTGACTACATACTTTACACACACATATACACACACACACACACACACACACACACACACACACACACACACACACACACACACACACACACACACACACACACACACACACACACACACACACACACACACACACACACACACACACACACACACTAGTTTACAGCAGGGGTGTTGAACTCATTTTCCCCCGGGGACCGTATTCGGTCTTCAACGATGTCCGGAGGGCCGCACTGAAAATGTGTTATATTTTCTAGTCCTCTAGCCATCTTATTTAGAATTTTTGATGCTTCCTGTCTAGTAATTATTAGAGAGCTGGACAGTCAAGAAACTGTATGAATATAGGAAAAAAATGTAACCATTAATATATACAGTTGTTTACAAGTCAGAAGTTTACATACACCTTAGCCAAATACATTTAAACTCAGTTTTTCACAATTCCTGACATTTATTCAGAGTACAAATTCCCTGTTTTAGGTCAGTTAGGATCACCGCATTATTTTAAGAATGTGAAATGTCAGAATAATAGTAGAGAGAATTATTTATTTCTGCTTTTATTTCTTTCCTCACATTCCAAGTGCGTCAGAAGTTTACATACACTCAATTAGTATTTGGTAGCATTGCCTTTAAATTGTTTAACTTGGGTCAAACGTTTCGGGTAGCCCTCCACAAGCTTCCCGCAATAAGTTGGTGAATTTTAGCCCATTCCTCCTGACAGAGCTGGTGTAACTGAGTCAGGTTTGTAGGCCTCCTAGCTCGCACACACTTTTTCAGTTCTGCCCACACATTTTCTATAGGATTGAGGTCAGGGCTTTGTGATGGCCATTCCAATACCGTGAATTTGTAGTACTTTATCCATTTTGGAAGTATGCTTGGGGTCATTGTCCATTTGGAAGATCCATTTGCGACCAAGCTTTAACTTCCTGACTGATGTCTTGAGATATTGCCTCAATATATCCACATCATTTTCCTGCCTCATGATGCCATCTATTTTGTGAAGCGCACCAGTCCCTCCTGCAGCAAAGCACCCCCACAACATGATGCTGACACCCCCGTGCTTCACGGTTGGGATGTTCTTCGGCTTGCAAGCCCCCCCTTTTTCCTCCAAACATAACAATGGTCATTATGGCCAAACAGTTCTATCTTTGTTTCATCAGACCAGAGGACATTTCTCCAAAAAGTACGATCTTTGTCCCCATGTGCAGTTGCAAACCGTAGTCTGGCTTTTTTATGGCGGTTTTGGAGCAGTGGCTTCTTCCTTGCTGAGCGGCCTTTCATGTTATGTCGATATAGGACTTGTTTTACTGTGGATATAGATACTTTTGTACCAGTTTCTTCCAGCATGTTCACAAGGTCCTTTGCTGTTGTTCTAGGATTGAATTGCACTTTTCGCACCAAAGTACGTTCATCTCTAGGAGACAGAATGCGTCTCCTTCCTGAGCGGTATGACGGCTGCGTGGTCCCATGGTGGTTATACTTGCGTACTATTGTTTGTACAGATGAACGTGGTACGTTCAAGCATTTGGAAATTGCTCCCAATGACGTACCAGACTTGTGGAGGTCTACAATTTGGCTGAGGTCTTGGCTGATTTCTTTTGATTTTCCCATGATGTCAAGCAAATAGGCACTGAGTTTGAAGGTAGACCTTGAAATACATCCACAGGTACACCTCCAAATGACTCAAATTATGTCAATTAGCCTATCAGAAGCTTATAAAGCCATGACATAGTTTTCTGTATTTTTCCAAGCTGTTTAAAGGCACAGTCAACTTAGTGTATGTAAACTTCTGACCCACTGGAATTGTGATACAGTGAATTATAAGTGAAATAATCTGTCTGTAAACAATTGTTGGAAATATTACTTGTGTCATGCACAAAGTAGATGTCCTAATGATTTACCAAAACTATAGTTTGTCAACAAGAAATTTGGGGGAGTGGTTGAAAAACGAGTTTTAATGACGCCAACCTAAGTGTATGTAAACTTCCGACTTCAACTGTATGTATTGAACTTTGCTGTCCTTTTAAATGGTTGTGTTACAATTAAACCAAAAATCTGACATTGTTTTTCAATTGGAATTTGGTTGTGCTTTTAGATGGTTGAAGCATAGTGATTAACACTTTGTAAATTCAACAAACTTTTGGCTGTCTTTTTGAGTGGGTGAAAATAGCTTGTATTCTCATTAATCAACTTCTCAACCAAATACCTCCCAATTATCCACGTTGATATTGCATGGTGTGCCTAGTTGGCTGTGCTCAACGATTGGAGATGAGGTGCTGTGTAAAATAAGTGGATACTGCATATACTGAGTATACCAAACATTAAGAACTGTAACGATTCTCGTTGGTGGAAGGAGAGGAGGACCAAGGTGCAGCGTGGTAAGTGGTCATATTTTTTAATAAGATACGAAAACACTTGACAAACAACAAAAACGACAAACGAACAGTCCTGAAAGGTGAAACAAAACACTAAACAAGAATCAACCACCCACAACACACAATGGAAAACAGGCTACCTAAATATGGCTCCCAATCAGAGACAACGATAAACAGCTGCCTCTGATTGGGAACCACACCAGGCCAAACACATAGAAAACAAACAACCTAGAAAAAAGAACATAGACTGCCCACCACCACTCACGCCCTGACCAAACAAAACATAGAAACATACAAAGCAATCTATGGTCAGGGCGTTACAAGAACACCGTCCTAATATTGAGTCCCCCCCCTTTTTCCCTCAGAACAGCCTCAATTTGTCAGGGCATGGACTCTACAAGGTGTCGAAAGTGTTCCACAGGGATGCTGGCCCATGTTGACTCCAATTCTTCCCACAGTTGAGTCAAGTTGGCTGGATGTCCTTTGGGGGGTGGACCGTTCTTGATGCACACTGGAAACTGTTGAGAGTGAAAAACTCAGCAGCGTTGCAGTTCTTGACACAAACCGGTGCGCCTGCCACCTACTACCATACCCCGTTTAGAGGCACTTAAATATTTTGTCTTTTCCGTTCACCCTCTGAATGGCACACATACACAATCCATGTCTCAATTGTCTCAAGGCTTAAAAGTCCTTCTTTAACCTGTCTCCTCAGTGTATGTTGGGATACTTTTTCCATAGAGATAGACTTTATTAAGATATAGTTTTAAAACAGTGAAATAAATGTCATAATTAAAAAAGAGGCAATGAAAGGGTTAACCCTGTCAGATTTGTGCAGTTCTGTGCCTTAGCACTCACCCAATGAATTCCTACAGCAAAACAGGAAGCCACCGAGAGAACAGTTGGCAACCTTAATCTGGTGCAGATCCTTTGATAACACTTTCTTCTCCTTTAACCATGCTGGTGAGGGCTCTGCTAGAAACAAACTCTTTCGAAGACCCAACAATTAGGCCTCTATGTCATTTTCTACTGATCTTCACTAAGAAATGGTTTCGAATCAAGAATAAAACACTAAGCTGAATCGTCTCTCTCTCACACTCTCTCTCTACCATCTCCCTCGTCAACTATTCCTCCATCTCTCTCTTTCACACAGACGCGCACACGCACACACACAGAGCAGATTACTATCCATAAAAAACCCACGCTATAACCACCACCATGTCTCTCCAGACCACAGAAACCCTAGTTTTCCACCAGTAGGCCTAAGTGTGTGTGTGTGTGTGTGTGTGTGTGTGTGTGTGTGTGTGTGTGTGTGTGTGTGTGTGTGTGTGTGTGTGTGTGTGTGTGTGTGTGTGTGTGTGTGTGTGTGTGTGTGTGTGTGTGTCTCCCCAGACAAAGCTTATCCATTTTATCCAGTGCCACTGCAACGTGATAGTGAAACAATGGGGAAAAGGCTGTTTGGGGTTTCCTGAACAGCCTATTGCATCATGTAGTCAGGGTGAAAGAATCGGAACATTAAATGGGGCGACGTGGTTTGAGGTTCGCCGCTCTCTGCTGTCCAGCTGTAAAAGCCCATACTGTCGCTAAGATGTCATAACCATAGCGACGCACATGCACGCACGCACTCACACACACACACACACTGTAATCTTCAACCACGCATTGGTCATGTCTGAAGTTTGAGAAACATGCTACTAACTTTCTATACCTCTGTGGTATAGAGAGTTACCTTGGTAAACTGGTCGGGCTAAATCCTCCCTCAGCAATTACCGTTCACCTTCCAAAGACCTCGAAGAGGAGCAGAGCAACACTCTCACTTTTAACAGGAGCAGCGAGGCGTGAACGCACTGACACTACAGAAGACACCAACTCACTCTTCTTTAACCAGACAACAAGCCTGAGGGACATACTGTTCATACCCAGTGATTAATTCCCTGCAAAAAAAATATGTTTCAGAAAATATAACTTTTGTGGTGTAAACATGAGTTGAGTCTGTTCAATTGTATTGTAAGAAGTTGTTCAATAGCTTAGAAGTTCTCAATGTTTGATGGTCAAGGTCAGTGCATTTTGTACATCTGCACGACACAACATTCAGAAAATCACAAATAACAAATGGAAGCATAGAGGTAAAGCTCTTCAAGGACTAATGTGGTTTCCTAATATGGATCAGATCTACATGTTTTTTTGTATAAAATCCCGAGCTGACCAACTCTACAGTAAATGTAACAGTTATGTTGTGTAAGAGCCATTTTTGCCTTACAGTGCCTTCAGAAAGTATTCACAGCCCTTGACTTTTGTGTTGTGTTACAGCCTGAATTTAAAATGGATTGAATTTTGTGTCACTGGCCTACACACAATACTCCATAATTTCAAAGTGTAATTCTTTTTTTAGTAATGTTTTGATATTCATTTAAAATGAAAAGCTGAAATGTCTTGAGTCAATAGGTATTCAACCCCTTTGTTATGGCAAACCTAAATAAGTAGTCATAATGTGCTGAATGATTACCTCATCTCTGTACCCTACACATACAATTGTCTGTAAGGTCCGTCAGTCAAGCAGTGAATTTTAAAACACAAACACCCAGGGACGTTTTCAATGGCTCGCAAAGAACGGCACTTATTGGTCGAAGGGTAAAAAAAAGCAGACATTGAATATCCCTTTGAGCATGGTGAAGTTATTAACTACACTTTGGATGGTGAATCAATACAACCAGTCACTACAAAGATACAGGCATCCTTCCTTACTCAGTTGCCGGAGGGGAAGGTAACCGCTCAGGGATTTCATGAGGCCAATGGTGACTTTAAAACAGGTACAGAGTTTAATGGCTGTGAAAGGAGAAAACTGAGGATGGATCAACAACATTCTAGTTATTCCACAATACTAACCTAAATGGCAGCATTAAAAGAAGGAAGCCTGTACAGAATACAAATATTACAAAACATGCATCCTGTTTGCAATAAGGCACTAAAGTAAAACTGCAAAAAATGTGACAAAGAAATTCACTTTATGTCCTGAATACAAAGTGTTATTGTAACGGTTTCTCTCCTCCTCTTCGTCTGAAGAGGAGGAGTAGGGATTGGACCAAAGCGCAGCGTTGTTATATGACATAATGAAGTTTAATAAAGAAAGACGAAAGACGAAAACACTTCAACAAACTACAAAACAAATAAACGATGTAGACAGACCTGGACTTGAGAACTTACAATATACGAAGAACGCACGAACAGGAACAGACTACATACACAAACGACAAACCGAAACAGTCCCGTGTGGTGCAACATACACAGACACGGAAGACAACCACCCACAACAAACAATGTGAAACAACCTACCTATATATGGTTCTCAATCAGAGGAAAACGTAAAACACCTGCCTCTGATTGAGAGCCATACAAGGTCAATTAAACCTGACACTTAACATAGAACAAACAACACAGACTGCCCACCCAGCTCACGTCCTGACCCACTAAACACTATACAAAAGGAAAACAAGGTCAGGAACGTGACAGTTATGTTTGGGGCAGATCCAACACATCACTGAGTACCACTCTTCATATGTTCAATCATGGTAGTGGCTGCATCATGTTATGAGTATGCTTGTCATTGGCAAGGACCGGGGAGTTTTTCAAGATAAAAAGAAAAGGACAAGAGCTAAGCACAGGCAAAATCTTAGAGGAAAACTTGGTCTGCTTTCCAACAAACACTGGGAGACAAACTCCCCTTTCAGCAGGACAATAACCTAAAACTCAAGGCCAAATATACACTGGAGTTGCTTACAAAGACAACATTGAATGTTCCTGAGTGGCCTAGGTATAGTTTTGACTTAAATCGGTTTGAAAATCTATGACAAGACTTTAAAAGGCCTGTCAAACAATGATTAACAACCAACTTGACAGAGCTTGAAGAATTAAAACAATTATAACGTGTAAATATTGTACAATCCAGATGTGCAAAGCTCTTAGAGTCTTAACCAGAAAGTGATTACAACTGTCAAAGGTGATTCTAACATGTATTGTATTGAGGTGTGAATATTTATGGAAATTAAATATTTCTGTATTTCATTTTCAACTAATTTGCTAATATTTATAAAAAACTGCTTCCACTATCATTATGGGATATTGTGTGTAGATGGGTGAGAAAAATACATTTTGAATTTAGGCTGTAACACAGCCAAATGTGGCACTGTGTGTGGTTGTTGTGTTATTTATAGTTTAGCTTTGTCTTTGTATTTACCACATAATTACACTATGTTGGGTCATGGGTCACTGGTGGTCACATGTCTAGGCACACATGTGACCAGGAAGTGTGGAATGCACAGTATGGAGAGCATAGCGAGATTTTCAGTTGGGAAAAAGTCTGTCTTCTCCTCTGCCCTCTCCTCTGTGACCCAGTGGTCCCAATATGTAGGAGAGTGTAAATTCATTAAAAGGTGAATGGAGAAGTTTGCTCCTTTGGCACAGGGATACACAGTGCATCCCTCCCGGCGGCTAACGCAGGAGTGTTTTAAAATCCACCACACCCCTTTTGAATCAGCTGTTGTTTTCTCTGAGGATAAAAGCATGGAAACATTTAAAAACTATAAGTCACTTGTCCTTTTATCTATAAAATGTCTCGTACAATTAGCAACATTTCTTTCTATCACTATTGTGACGACCCTCCCACTCTATCTGTCAAATTCTTTCTCTTTGCTCTTGTTTTCCTTAATAGGATGTCGGTGGGCGGAGCTGGGAGGGTCGTCAACGAAATGGGACACACCTGGGCTCGGGTGTGTCCCAGAATAAATACACCTTTTCCCCATTCATTGAGGAGACTCTCTTCATGCAGACATGCTGTTGGAGTTTGGTTGGTGCATTTCTGTGGCTGTTTGCTTGCTTTGGAACCTTTCAACACCCCTCATTATCACATCTATGCACGCAACTACTGATTCCACACACCATTGTTAATTGTATTTAGGTTCCTTCAGTTAATAAATGTATTTTTGTTATTCTTATCTCCACATTGTCTCCCTTTTTGTTACGGACTTTGAGCCAGTTCGTGACACTTTTCACATGCATTTTGGGATTCCTCCTCTGTAAATGTCTTTTGCCTGATGATCCGCTAGTGAAGGAGTAATTTCCTACAATCACATTTTTCCAACATGTTTTTACCCCCCACGTTTCCTCTCCTCGCATCCTCTATTCAGTTACCTTTGACCTTTTTCTAAAGGAGGCAAGGAGAGGACTTGGAGAGGATGCGAGGTGTCGAGCAAAACCAATTGAGAATCTCCCATACAGTTACGCCTTGGAACAATGACATGTGATTAGAGTAACATTTGCCTCTATGGAAGTATTGCAATGTTTTTATCTTTGCTGCTAATACATGGGCAAAAGACCCAACCATAGATGCATGTTTGAAATAGCGGTTATGTTTTTTTGCATGCGTTTATGAACATTTGCAATCCCACCTGTGCTAGAGTGGCTATCAGGAACCTTGACTATGTTAACCACTACAGTTGTATTAACTCTCTCCAAACTTCCCCCAGCTCATCCTCACGACAGGGGTGCATTCATTAGTCGCATTCCATTGCAAAACATTTAGTCTGCTAAAAAACGCTTTGAAACAGAAACCATTTACAGTTTCCTCTAAGAACCAAACGGAAGCAAACAGAGCGAACATAACGTAATGGGGAGGGACCCACCTGAATTTGTCCAACAGAATCTCTTGTTTTTGTTGCAAAACATTTTCCGTTTGGAGTAAACGGACACTGTTGCAAAATATTTTGCAACAGATTAAACGTTTTGCAACGGAATCTGACAATTGAATACACCCCAGGTGTACAACCAAATCCAACAGGAGAGGAGACTGCTATTGCACCTGAATATTTGCATTTATCACCTAACGGGTCACCTAGCAGAGAGGACACTTTCAGCAAGAGGGTCAAAGGGTGAATTATTTTATGAAATGGAAACCCTTTATATTTGTCTGGTATTTTCAGGATGTTGTCAAATATTTTATGTTGCATTGTTGGGAAAGAACTCTCAAGTAAGAATTTCACTGTACTTTTACACCTGTGCACATGGCGAATACACTTTGAAGAAGAAATGGGGCTTATATAAGACTAAAATAAAGACATATTTCAGTACTTTGTTATACTTCGCTTGTATAAAAAAGTAGTCGTGTTGTCCATGTTCTCAGCTTGTTAGTTGTTGTAAAAAGCTAGAGTCTAAAGACTGTACTTTTGAAAATAATAGTGCTTCCTCTTTAACGCTTTTGGGCAGTGGAGTATATGACACACACAGACACACACACAGGCAAGTGGGTGTGCAAATCCAGACACGACACATACAATTCTGCTCCAGCATTAGTATGATTTTCCAGAGTGGCGGCTGGGCAGACTGTGGTGTACCCTGGGTAAAGGGCTCTCCCTATGCTCTCTGGGGATAGTCACTCCATTGTGTGTGTGTGTGTGTGTGTGTGTGTGTGTGTGTGTGTGTGTGTGTGTGTGTGTGTGTGTGTGCGTGCGTGCGTGCGTGCGTGCGTGCGTGCGTGCTGAAGAGACATAAGAGAATGAATGGATGAAGGAATACAGACCTTGCTGTATGTGTCAAAGCTGGTCTGTCTGCACATATGTTTTTAGTTACCAAGGGAAAACGATCCTGGCATGGGATGGTATTTACTCCATTCAGTAAACACCGGGTTGTTATGTATGGTTTTGAATAACCTGTGTGTGTGTGTGTGCGTGTGTGTGCGTGTGTGTGTGTGTGTGTGTGTGTGTGTGTGTGTGTGTGTGTGTGTGTGTGTGTGTGTGTGTGTGTGTGTGTGTGTGTGTGTGTGTGTGTGTGTGTGTGTGTGTGTGTGTGTGTGTGTAGCCTATGGAACTGTTATGGATTAGCACTTCACAAAACAAACTACAAACAGACTCACATCACACACATACAGTAGACACACATTTGGGATTGTTACTTGTTGGTGATCCCAAAATGCACAAACAGCTTTCAGTATATCAGTACTACACAACAGTGTCCCATTGAGGGCTTGAAGCTATCTTTCTTACCTGGAGTGTACATGGACACTAGGTAAAAAAATGTTGCGTTGAGCTGCCCTGCTGTTTCAAAACAAATCTGCCACTTTATGTCCACGGCTCCCCCGCATCTGGGGATCCTTGAAATCAAATCCAGACAACCTCCTCAGACTCTCAGCCTGTACTTTATGAGTCAGTGCAGACAGAGACCCATCTCCTAAGGGAAAGCACTGTTGTCCCTCCTAAAGTTTTACTTTTCCTGTTTGGAAAATGACTTGATCACATGGAGAGGCACTAGGGACAGTAAAAACAGCCGGTATTAAAACCGCTCATCTGAAAGACATGAATGCTCCAAGAACCGTGGGCCCAATCGAATCAAACCCGCATTCCTGTATTTACACAGTAGTTCTTTTTCCCCTGGTCAAGGCTCTGGTGCTTCCACAGTTTTCAGAACAAGAAGCACGCGTGTGCAGGCAGTAGTACATTGCTGGGTAAACTTAGCATTGCCAGATTCGATTGAACTCCAGCCTGTGACCATCTTGTCCACTGAAGGACTTCTGGTGCACCTGTTGTTTACTTTAAAGAAGAACGGAATTCCAGGAATCAATGTCCAGTTATAGAGGAGAAGAGAGAACAGGGACAACATCCTGTCCTGACCTCCATCCAGACCCATCCATCATCCAGGCCTGGAAAGGGAGATAGGATAGCCAAGCCAAAGGGCACTCTAACCTGGGTAACCTCCAGCCAAAGCTGGGCTACACTCCCAGGCCCTGGCCTGTCTGCACTAGACATCTGCACTAAAGAGGAGGTCTGTCAGTAAGAACACATTAGACAGAGAGGAGAGACAAGGAACAGCTGTGAGTGAGGACATACTAACTCAGACAATCGCACGCACACACATACTCACGCACACACACACACTCATCTGCAGCTTTATTGCCCAGAGTTCTCTGCGGTTGCCCGCCTGGCACTCCGGCGCTCCAATGTTCCGTCTGGCACATTAGCACCCAGTGCACGCTCGGTCCGTCTCAGATCATCAGGAATTTCACCAACAGAAAACCTGCCTGGAATTCAAAAGAAGGCTGTGCATACATCTAATTGTAATGGGAGTTTTTCCACCGGCCTTTTCTGAGTCCCAGGACGCAATACTATTTCATCTTGGCAATGTAATTAACACAGAAAATGAGTTCCACCGATAACTGGAATATGCTGTTTTGTATGTTAAAAAGGGAGCTTTGGATTTTCACCCATAGAGTGAAAATAAGATGAAAACATTTCTCAATAGTAAGACTAAAGGATTCCATTTGACTCTGGCTATCAGTAGAGACCGATCAATACATGTAGCTGTTTTCTATTTAGAAGAAGAAGATTTGAATGATCCATATTCCTTGCAGTCTACAGAAGTTCGTCTTCTGCTTTGATCCCAACCCGTCTGAAACTTATTAGGCTTATGGATTCAAAACTGAAATCACAAACTTTGTTACCGCACCCCCCAAGAAGATTCTCTTACAACAAATTCGTCATGATCACAATGAGATTTGTGTTCATTTGACTGAGTCTTAGTTTTCCATTTTCAGATTGCCAGTCTATATTGACAGACTAGCAAGACATATTACCATCCTAGAGAATCATTTCTATAGGTTCATAGATGATCAGATGATGTCTGAATGCTGTGCTATGCATGACCATACACAGCAAACACTACGGTGCTTCAGTTCCATTAGAGATAAAGTCATATCATCCCAATGATGTCTGAACATCTGTTCAGAAACACTAGAGGACCTCCAATAATAGCTTGTTAAACAGATGCTTAATTACAGTCTGAATTAGCATGATAAACCAGAAAGGAGGGGAGAGAATCCCCCCATCCTCATGTTCTCCCCGCCTCCAAAAGCGTTTGATACAGATGCTGCCATCTCAACCCCGCAGTGCTGATCAGAGAGAGGGGATGGCCTACAGGAAATCACTACACACTAATAAACCACACTGGAAATGTTTGGGAAGCGTTAAAGCCCATTTACATCAATGTGATGGAGAAGTGACAAGTAGAGCTGATTGCACACTGTTGAGAGCTGAGTTTTAAGGTTCTTCCCAAACATCCCAATCACAGGTAATAATAACATTTTACTGTCAAGGGGCTGGACTCACAATGGCTTCCCCAGAGACATAGCCTACACTGTACAGCTGAGAATGCAGACAGGTCAGACAGGCAGACATTACTTGACAGACTTTACAGTAGGCCTATTACAGATGCTCTCTTGTGTCAGTTTCTACAGTTGAAGTCGGAAGTTTACATACACCTTAGCCAAATACATTTCAACTCAGTTTTTCACAATTCCTGACATTTAATCCGAGTATCCCTGTCTTAGGTAAGTTAGGATCACCACTTAATTTTAAGAATGTGAAATGTCATAATAATAGTAGAGAGAATGATTTACTTCTGCTTTTATTTATTTCATCACATTCCTAGTGGAATAGGCACTGAGTTTGAAGGTAGGCCTTGAAATACACCCACAGGTACACCTCCAATTGACTCTTCTAAAGCCATGACATAATTTTCTGGAATTTTACAAGCTGTTTAAAGGCACAGTCAACTTAGTGTATGTAAACTTCTGACCCACTGGAATTGTGATACAGTGAATTTTTGAATAATTAAATAATTAAATAAGATTAAATTTAAGTTTAAGTTAAATAATCTGTCTGTAAACAATTGTTGGAAAAATGACTTGTGTCATGCACAAAGTAGATGTCCTAACCGACTTGCCAAAACTGTAGTTTGTTAACAAGACATTTGTGGAGTGTTTGAAAAACAAGTTTCAATGACTCCAACCGAAGTATATGTAAACTTCCGACTTTAACTGTATATATTAGGACCATTTAGTCTATTGGTTGCTTGTATTTCTGTAAATCGCCAGCATACAGTCAACAGACAGCATACATACAGCACACAGACAGTATCCTATGAATCATCAGTGAGCACAGACAGTAATAAAGAGTTGGGGGCACTGGGTTGGTCTTCTGAAGGCTGCGCAACTGTTTGTGTAAACAGAAGACAAACTGTAACAAACTGTACACTCTTTAGAAGTCATAGCCCATCTTTGGCTTTTCTATTGGCTCAGGCAGTGAATTCTGAAGTCTCCCTGGAACTTCTGTCTATGAGCATTTCACAACAAGGGACCAGTAAACCACACAAATGATGAACTTGTTACCAGAAATGATTCAGGAATGTTTCAAGTTCCAGTTTTATTTGTCACATGCACAATGCTTAACTTGCAAGCCCTACCCAATAGTGCAATATTCACTATAAAAAGGCACATATCAATCATCAGCCTTTGTTACCACGACGAAAGGTTACAGGCAGCACTTGTACTGTAGAATGTTACAACATGGATGCTTTTAGAGGCAAAACATGTACACTTTCAGGAGCTAAACTAAGTAAAAGGTTAAAAGAAACCACATTTTCTCTGCACATGTCACGCGGGACTAGGTTCGCGAAAGAACCAGACGCAGAGAGAGAGCCGCTTGGGAAAAATATTCCTTATATTTTTTCTTAACAAAAACTGAATAAGCCCGAACATCCAGGGCGCAGAGAGAACACTTGCCAAACACCCAAAATACACACACGTAACAAAAAACAGGTGCAACTAATAAGACAAAACAAACAGACAAACGAAAAAGGGATCGGTGGCGGCTAGTAGGATGGTGACAACGACCGCCGAGCACCGCCAGAACAGGCAGGGGAGTCAACTTCGGCGGAAGTCGTGACAGCACACTGCTAGATGCTGGCCCGTTGTCCAGTTAATACAATCACCAACATGAGCACAGTCACAGAGAGGAAGCCCTGGCTGTCACTTTCCCGCCCTCCTCCCCAAAAAACTCGCTGGAGCTTCCAGTAGAGACACTGTGAGTCGAGGGAGGAGAGGGAGAGGGCAGAACAGCAAATGTAGTTTATAGCAGGTAGTTTTAAGACGCCCCAGACTATGACTTCCACTTCCAGAAGACCACACGACCTCGTATATTGCCTGAAAACCCTGCAGGGCAGAAGCGACTACCATTCCTGGGCTGATGCCCCGTTAAATATTCTTCCTTTTTTCTTCTAAAGATACCTGTCAATATCGTACTATAAGACTAGCTAATACTTTCTCCTCTGAACATTTAATAAAAACCTATTTATGTCAGTTGATTGACATGTTAACCCTGAGACATACAGCTTACCCAACACTTAGGTCGCGCCAGCATCCTTTAACTGAGCACACGTAGGTCCTGGAATCAAGTCATTGGGGTTAAAATAAAACAATGACACATTTTCCATTCATACTGTGTGACAAGGTGTATTATTGTTTAAGCTACATTATTTACAGAGCCTGAAGCTCTTGTAAACTTCAGTGTCAATTAATCTCCAGTAGCTCTTTATGTGAGAGCTTAATTGTTGGTTAATTAGCGTCCTTGCTAACAGTCACTCTCAGTGGAAATAGACAATATGATCACATATCTACCCGCTCAGTAAATAAGGGCTGTTTGCCAAATGTTGCAGCAGTTGTTGAAAGACAGACAACATATTCATTGTGTTCGTATCTTGGTCTGTGCCCCCATTATGACGTCTAGCTGTTCCCAAAATCTACATTTGAAAAGTTGACGTGTTTATAAGGGGCAGTCTGAAGCATCTCGACACATTGAAATAGATTTTTTATTTATTTTTTATTTCACTTTTATTTAACCAGGTAGGCAAATTGAGAACACGTTCTCATTTACAATTGCGACCTGGCCAAGATAAAGCAAAGCAGTTCGGCACATACAACAACACATAGTTACACATGGAGTAAAACAAACATACAGTCAATAATACAGTGAAAAATAAGTCTATATACAATATGAGCAAGTGAGGTGAGATAAGGGAGGTGAAGGCAAACAAAATTTATATATAAATAAATAAAAATATAAAAAGGTCATGGTGGTGAAGTAAATACAATATAGCAAGTAAAAAAAAAACACTGGAATGGTTGGTTTGCAGTGGAAGAAGGTGCAAAGTAGAGATAGAAATAATGGGGTGCAAAGGAGCAAAATAAATAAATACAGTAGGTAAAGAGGTAGTTGTTTGGGCTAAATTATAGATGGGCTATGTACAGGTGACCTCAGACAAGACTGTGGTTGGGTTCTGCAGACGGTGGCATGGTGGAAAACAAAGGGGAGAGAGAGAGACTCTACTGATGAATGGGACTTTGTCTCACCCAGCACACTCTGGCTCTCATTTTGCAGTGGCAGGTCAACTCAGCCTACTGAAACATAGGTCAGCCATAAGTGAGAGCAAGAGAGAGACCGAGAGAGAGAGACCAAGAGAGAGACCAAGAGAGAGAGACCAAGAGAGAGAGACCAAGAGAGAGACCAAGAGAGAGAGACCAAGAGAGAGAGACCAAGAGAGAGAGACCAAGAGAGAGACAAAGAGAGAGACCAAGAGAGAGACAAAGAGAGAGACAAAGAGAGAGACAAAGAGAGCGAGACCAAGAGAGCGAGAGACCAAGAGAGAGAGACCAAGAGAGAGAGACCAAGAGAGAGACCGAGAGAGAGACCAAGAGAGAGACCAAGAGAGAGACCAAGAGAGAGACCAAGAGAGTGACCAAGAGACAGAGACCAAGAGAGAGAGAGCAAGAGAGAGAGACCAAGAGAGAGACCAAGAGAGGGGGGAGGCAGAGTGTGTAAAGGCAGAGTGTGTAAAGGCGAGTGAAACAAACAGAGGGAGAGAATGTGGAGGAAGAAAAAAATTTAAAAAGAGAGGGAGATAAGACAGAGAAAGACAGAGGAGGGAGAGACGAGAGGGATGGGGGGGCAAGAGAGACAACCTATCCCCGGCTGTTCACATCATTGTTTATTTGCCTATTCCCATGTCATTTCAGGAGGAGAATCTGGTGGGTAAGATAACTTGATCCAAATATAGATACACAGATGACTTGGTTCTTTTCTCAATAACAATTCTGTTATCCTGAGTTAATGTCACTGTTACTATGGCGCCTGTTACCAATGCTGAATACATCATGGTAGAATTATAATGGAATAGATCTGTTGTAAAAATGAATTCTTAGTTTCACCCCTCAATCCACAATGTAAGGTTGTGGGTTAAAAACCAGAAGATATAAATTAAGTTTGACTATTATTTTTCTTTATTGCAGAAGGGTCCAAAATTAACTAGATAAGAATTGCATTGAAGTCAATGATTGAACCCTCAACATGTAACCTGTTGTACATCTGTATGAAGTTCACATTATTTACCATCAATATAAAATACAATCTTTAGCACTTAAAGTAAGTGGGTGTTTGGGGATGAAAGTGAGTCTGAACATTCCCTTTCCTTTATGAATGTCAGTCTCCATGCAGGCATCTTCCCTCTCTGTCTGCGTCCCAAATGGCACCCTATTCCCTTTATAGTGCACTACTCACAACAGAACAGCCACACTGGAGAGAAAGCCATCCACTGCAGAGAGAGAGAGAGGGAGGCAGACTCTCTCTCTCTCTCTCTCTCTCTCTCTCTCTCTCT